>NC_143250.1:55144166-55447196 GCF_984573655.1 Nuphar pumila | reverse complement strand
AGAGTCATCATTTTCATGATTTGTAAAATAGATCCTTTTCATCTGCATGTCTAGTTCTTTCCAGTGAAATTTCATCCATTTCTATGGAGTATTTCTATTTCTTTTGTATTTTAAGTCAGAACCTTGCTTGTTTGCAATCTCAGGCATTGCATAGGCTCAAAACCAACTTGTTGCATTCGTATATCCTTAATGGGAGATCATTTTTCAAATATGTAAAAAGGAGTTTTCTCCTTATAATGTCTAGTTTATGCATGCCAATTTTTAGAAACTTTCATTATTTTTCATCTGTCATTCGAACAAAAAACCAGAAACCTTTTGATTTTTCTTTCACTGGCATTTACAAAATTTTGGCCAACTTGATCAGATTGGAGGTTTTCTAGATCTATAAATTGGAGATTTCTTCAATGAATGTCTAGTTTATCTACATGAATTTTAAATAATTTCTAAGAAGTTTTCATATCAGATTCTGATAAAAAATCAGAACACTGTTATTTTGCCTTTTTAAGCATTTCTTAAATTTCATTTCAACTTGTTTAGATGTGTCCTCTTTAATCAAAACTCATTTTCGAAATCCATAAAAAGGGTTTTCTTTCATTTTAGGTCTAGTTTATCAACACAAAATTTCATAAATTTCTAATATGTTTATAGATTTTTCCTTTATTTTTTGGGGTATAAAAAGGCTAAATTATAGAATTTTCTTTAATTTTTCAATAATTGAAGAAAATCCATAAATACCTACATTTATTTCTAACATGTTTGTTCATTTTGCAGAATGTTCCCTTTCTTTCTTTTCAATTAATGTAATTCATTCAAGGGTTGTAATAATTATATTAATGAGAAATTTACTTTATGCTTAGTTTAAAATGATTAAGCATATTAGTTTAATTTTCTTTATTTTAATTTATTACATTTTTTATTTTCTTAAAAACATTATAGAAACACGAATGGAACGTGCACCATTTAATAAAAGATAAATAATGCTAAGTAAAGTTCATATTTACGATCATAGTCGAAATATGAATAATACTTAGAATTATTATTCTTTATTAAAATACAAAAATCGACTTACACTCTTAAGTTAATGTCAAAAATCATCATATTTCACAAAAAATGCATTTTATTCCTTTATTAGAATCCAAAATAAAGATTAAATTGGGATATGTTTGTGGCCATAGTCATAAATATAAGAAAATTTAATCTTGTTTTAATTCTATAAAGGCACAAAATTAATTTCATTCTTTATTGGAATTTAGATAAAGATTAAATTGAAATATGTTTGTGGCCATAGTCATGAATATATTAAAATTTAATCTTGTTTTAATTCTATTGAAGAATGAAATTTGCTTATTAAATTCAATTTCAAACAAATTCTTTCAATGCATTCATCATTTGAGATAGAATTGCATCATTTTTTTAAAATTATTTCAAGTTATTTTCAAATCTCCAAGTGATTTTCAAAAACAATTTCCATTTCTAAATTCAAAATCATTTTTTGATTTCCATTCACAAATTCAAACAGATTTTTCAATTTCATTTTCAACTTCATTCAATTTTAAATCCTATTTAAAATATCTATTTTCAATTTTCAATTTTTATTTCTAAATTTTGAATTTTCGAATTTCACATTCCAAACTTTGATTTTTTTCAATTTCAAATATTAAATTCAATTCTTTATTTCTTTTAAAACTTTAAATTCTGAATTCTATTTTCATTTCAAATCTAATTTTGAAATTTTCAATTCTAAATTCTAAATTCTAAATTTTATTTCAATTCTCAATTTAATTCTAAATCAAATTTCAAATTTCACTTTGAATTTCAAATTCTAAATTCAATTTCATTTCCAAATTTCAATTTCAATTTTTAATTTCCAATAAAATTTTCAAATTCAATTTCATTTTCAAATCAAAATTTTCCATTTCACAATTCAAAATTAACTTCAAATTCCATTTCCAATTCAGTTTTAATTTCAAAATTCATTTCAAATTTCCCATTTTGATTTTAATTCCAAATTCAACCCTGAATTTCCAAATTCCAAAAAAATAATATAATTTTAGTTTAAATTTCATTTCCCTTCTCAAATTTCAAATTTTGAATTTCGATTTAGATTTTAATACTAAAAATCAAATTTTCATATTTCAATTCCAAATTCCATTTAAAATTTAATTCTTCATTTTGGCTTTTAACTTCAATTTTCAAAACAATTTCAAGGTTCAAAAAAATGAAATTTGAATTGAGTTCAACATTAAATTCCAATTTCAATTCTAAATTTCAAATTCAATTTTTTAAAACTTTAATTCTGATTCCAATTAACAATTTAATTTCAATTCTGATCTCAAGTTTCAAATTCAATTCTAATTTTTAAATTCAAGATTTTAATCGAGATTCAAAATTTAAACTTCAAATTCTAAGTTTGAATTTCAAGTTCAATTTCACATTTCAAATTCAATTCTGATTTAAAAGTTCAAACTTAATTTTGACTTCAATTTCAAATCTAAAACTTTGAATTGAACTTTCAAATATTAGATTCAACATGTTTTCTAAGCAAATTCAAAGACTAACTCTGAATATTTTCCATAAATCATTCAATTTTTTAGTCAAGCATTCTCTAAGTTAACCTCCATTCATTTTTCAAGCTCACTTCAAAAATGATTTCAAAAAATTCCTAAGCCAAAAGAAAGATTTCTAAATAATTTTTGAAACTCACTTGGAAAACTTTGAAATAATTTCAACACTTTAAAAAACAAGCAATTCTTCAAAGCAAACATTTCCTCATTCTCATAGCACAAGTATGATTCCAAGTGCATTTAGGACATAAAATAATTACATAGACAAATTTAGGCAAAGCAAAAACATACATTCGATCCTTGATTCAATTACCCTTGGTAAAGGCGTCAGGAACGGTTGAACATCATATCGACCAACGAGCCCCGTCTCTCCATTTTTCCAGCAAAATTTAAAAATGGATGCGAGATATTTCAAAATCTATTTTCAAAAGGTCGAGTGAGACCTTACGAGTGTTTTTCTCTTTTCCCTAAAAAGGAAGAAGAAAATTTGTTGCAACGTTCACACAGACTTAGAACACATATATGCACGATAGAATCACTACGATTTTTTTTTGACAATGTTAGAACACATATATGCATGATTGAGTCAATATGATTTTTTTTTATAGACTTAGAACACATATAAGCATGATCGAATCACTATGAAATTTTTTTGACAGCCTTAGAACACATATAAGCATGATTGAATCACTATGAATTTTTTTTGAAAGCTTTAGAACACATATATGGATGATTGAAATTTTTTAGACAGCCTTAAAACAAATATATGCATGATTGAATCACTACAATTTTTTTTTAACATCATTAAAACACATATATGCGAGATTGAATTTTTTTTTACCGCATTAGAATATATATATATATATATATATATGCATGATTGAATCACTATAAAAAATTTATGATAGCCTTAGAACACATATATGCATGCTTGAATCGCGATAAAATTCTTTTGACAACATTAGAACACATATATGCATGATTAAATTGCTATGAAATTTTTTTGACAACGTTAGAACACATATATGGATGATTGAGTCACTATGAATTTATTTTGCATCCTGAAAACAAATATATGCATGATTGAATCACTATTAATTTTTTTTCACAGCCTTAGAACATAAATACCTATTATAGAATCACTATGAATTTTTTTTGACAGCCTTAGAACAGATATATGCATGATTGAGTCACAATGAATTTTTTTTGACAGACTTATAACACAAATATGCATGATTAAATCACTATGAAATATTTTTGACAGCCTTAGAACACATATATCAATGATTGAATCACTATGAAATTTTTTTAAAACCCTTAGAACACATATATGCATGATTGAATCACTATGAATTTTTTTTGACAATAATAGAACACATATATGTTGGATTAAGTCACTATGAAATTTTTTTGACAGCCTTAGAACACATATATGCATGATTAAATCACTTTAAAAAAGTTTTGTCTGCAATAGAACACATATATGCACGATTGAATCACTATAACATTTTTTTTATAACCTTAGAACATATATCTGCATGATTGAATCACTATGAAATTTTTTTGACAGCCTTAGAATACATATATGCATGATTAAATCACTATAAACTTTTTTTGATAGCCTTAGAACAGATATATGCATGATTGAATCACTATGAAATTTTCTTATCAGCATTAGAACACATATATGCATGATTGAATCACTATAAAAAATTTTTGACAACCTTAGAAGACATGTCTGCATGATTGAATCTCTATGAAATTTTTTTGACAGCCTTAGAACACATATATGCATGATTAAATCACTATGAAACATTTTTTACAGCCTTAGAACACAAATATGCAAGATTGAATCACGATGAAAATTTTTTGACAACCTTAGAACACGTATATGTATGATTGAGTCACTATGATTTTTTTTTTACTGTCTTAGAATATATATGCATGATAGAATCACTATGAATTTTTTTTTGACAGCCTTAGAACACATATATGCACAATAGAATCACTATAAAGCTTTTTGGCATCCTTAGAACACATATATGCATGATTAAATCACCATAATTTTTTTTTGACAGCCTTAGAACACATATATGTATGATTGAATCACTATGAATTTTTTGATAGCCTTAGAACACATATATGCATGATTAGGTACTATGAAAGTTTTTTGACAACCTTAAAACACATATATGCATTATTGAATCACTACAAATATTTTTTGACAGCATTAGGACACACATATGTATGATTGAATCATTATAAATTTTTTTGACATCCTTAGAACACAAATATACATGATTGAATCACTATGACTTTTTTTTATGGCATTAGAACACATATATGCATGATTGAATCACTATAAGTTCTTTTTGACAAACTTAGAACACATATATGCACGATTGAATCACTATGAATTTTTTTTGGCAGCTTTAGAACACATATATGCATGGTTGAATCACTATGATTTTTTTACAGCATTAGAACACATATATGCATGATTGAATCACTATAAGTTTTTTTTACAGCTATAGAACTCATATATGCATGATTGAATCACTATGATTTTTTTTTGACATTCTTAGAACACATATATGCATGATTGAATCACTATGATTTTTTTTTACAGCCTTAGAACACATATATGCATGACTGAATCACTATGATTTTGTTTTGACAGCTTTAAAACATATATATGCATGATTGAATCACAATAAAAATTTTTTAATGGCCTTAGAACACATATATGCATGATTAAATGACTTAAATTTTTTGACATCCTTAGAATGCATATATGCATGATTGAATCACCATAATTTTTTTAACCACATTAGAACATATATAAGCCTGACTAAATCACTCTAAATTTTTTTTGATGGCCTTAAAACACATTTATGCATGATTAAATCACTATAAAACATTTTCGACAGCCTTAGAACACATATATTCAAGCTTCAATCACCAAGAAATTTTTTTCACTGCCTTAAAACACATAAATGCATGATTGAATCACTATGATTTTTTTTTACAGCATTAGAACACATATATCCATGATTGAATCAGTATAATTTTTTTTAACAACCTTAAAACACATATATTCATGATTGAATCAATATAATTTTTTTTTTACAGCCTTAGAACACATAAATGCAAGATTGAGTCATTATAATTTTTGTTTGACATCCTTAGAACACAAATATGCATGATTGAGTCAGTATGAATTTTTTTTTGAGAGCCTTAGAATACATATATGGATGATTGAATCACTATGAATTTTTTTCCACCCTTAGAACACATATGCATGATAAAATCACTATAAATTTTTTTTTACAACCTTAAAACACATATATGCATGATTGAATCATGATGAATTTTTTTTTGACAGCCTTATAACACATATATGCATGATTGAATTACTATGCTTTTTTTTTGACAAACATAGAACCCATATATGCATGATTGAATCATAATGATTTTTTTTTGAAACCCTTAGAACACATATATGCATGATTGAATCACAAGAAATTTTTTTTGACAACCTTAGAACACATATATACATGATTAAATGACTATGATTTTTTTTTGACAACCTTAGAACACGTATATGCATGATTGAATCACTACAAACTTTTTTTGACAGCATTAGAACACATATATGCATGATTCAATCACTATGAATTTTTTTTGACAGCCTTAGAATACATATATGCGTGATTGAATCACTATAAGTTTTTTTGACAGCCTTAGAACACATACATGAATGATTGAATCACAATGAAAATTTTTTAACAGCCTTAGAACAAATATATGCATGATTAAATGACTATGAATTTTTTTTGACAATCTTAGAACACATATATGCATGATTGAATCACTTCCATTTTTTTTACCGCATTAGAACGTATATATGCATGATTAAATCACTATGATTTTTTTTTGTAGCCATAAAAGACATATATGCATGATTAATTCACTATGAAATATTTTTGACAGTGTTAAAACACATATATGCAAGATTCAATTACTATGATTTTTTTTTCACTGTCTTAAAACACAGAAATTTTTTTGACAGCAATAGAAAACATATGTGCATGTTTGAATCACTATAATTTTTTTTTGACAACCTTAGAACACATGTATGCATGATTGAATCACTATAAAAAAATTTTGACAGCGTTAGAACACATATTGGCATGATTAAGTCAATATGATTTTTTTTGAGATCCTTAGAACACATATATGCATGCTTGAATCTCTATAAAAATTGTTTGACAACCTTAGAACACATATATGCATGATAGAATCACTATAAAGCTTTTTTGACATCCTTAGACCACATATGTGCATGATTAAATCACTATGATTTTTTTTACTTCTATAAGACACATATATGCATGATTGAATCACTATGAATTTTTTTTGACAACCTTAAAACATATATATGCATGATTGAATCATAATGAATGTTTTTAAAATGCTTTTGAACACATATATACATGATAAATTGGCTATGAATTTTATTTGACAACCATAGAACACATATATGAAAGATTGCATCACTACATTATTTTTACCGCATTAGAACATACATTTTTTTACCACATTAGAACATATATATGCATGATTCACAATGAAAATTTTTTGACAACCTTAGAACACATAATGATTGAATCACTATGAAATTTTTGACCATATTAGAACACATACAAGCATGATTGAGTCACCATAAAACTTTTTTTAACAGTCTTAGAACATAAATATGTGTTATTGAATCACAATAATTTTTTTTTGACAGGATTAAAACACATACATATGTGATTGAATCACTATAAATTTTTTTGACAACCTTAGAACTCATATATGCATGATTGAATCACTATGAAATTTTTTTGACACCATTAGAACTTATATATGCATGATTGAATCACTATAAATTGTTTTTGATAGCCTTAGAGCACATATACACATGATTGAATCACTATGAATTTTTTTTGACAGCCTTAGAACACATATATGCATGTTTAAGTCACTATGAATTTTTTTTATAGCCTTAGAACACATATATGCATGATTGAATCACTATAAAATTTTTTTGCCAGACTTAGAACACATATATACCCGATATAATCACTATAAAGCTTTTTGACAACCTTAGAACACATTTATGCGTGATTAAATCACTATCAAAAGTTTTTGACAGACTTAGAACACATATATGCATGATTGAATCACAATGAATTTTTTCTGACAAAGTTAGAACACATATATGCATGATTGAATTAAAATGTTTTTTTTTATGGCTTTAGAACACATAAAAACATGTTTGAATCACTATGATTTTTTTTATAGCATTAGAACACATATATGAATGATTGAGTCACTATGAAATTTTTTTGACAGCATTAGAACACATATATGTGTGATTAAATCACTATGAAATTTTTTTGACAACATTAGAAGATATATATGCATGCTTGAATCACTAAATTTTTTTTTTGACAACCTTAGAACAGATATATACATGATTGAATGACTAAATTTTTTTTTTGACATACTTAGAATGCATATATGCATCATTGAGTCACTGAGAAATTTTTTTGACAACCCTAAAACACATATATGCATGATTGGATCACGATGAATTTTTTTTTACTGCCTTAGAATATATATATATATATATGCATAATTCAATGACTATAATATTTTTTTTACAGCCTTGGAACACATATGTGCATGATTGAATCACTACAAAAATTTTTTGACAGCATTCGAACACATATATGCATGATTGAATCACTATAAAAAAAAATTGGCAACCTTAGAACAAATATATGCAAGATTAAATCATTAAATTTTTTTTTGACAGCCTTAGAACAAATATATGCATGATTTAATCACTATGAATTGTTTTTTAGAGCCTTATAACACACATATGAATGATTCAATCACTATGATTTTTTTTTGACAAGGTTAGAACAGATATTTGCGTGATTGAGTCACTATGAATTTTTTTTTATATCCTTAGAACACATATATGCATGACAGAATCACTACAAATTTTTTTTTTACAATATCAGAACACATATATTCATAATGGAATCACTATAAAGTATTTTTGAGAACTATAGAAGACATATATGCAAGATTGAATCACTATAATTTTTTTTGAGAACTTTAGAACACATATATGCATGATTGAATCCCAATGATTTTTTTATGACAGCTTTAGAGCACATATACGCATCATTGAATCACTATGATTTTTTTTTTATAAACTTAGAACCCATATATGTATGATTGAAACATAATGAAAATTTTTTGACAGCCTTAGAATTTATATATGCATGATTGGATCATAATGCATTTTTTTTAACAGCCTTATAACACATATACATGATTAAATGACTATGAATTTTTTTGACAACCTTAGAACACATATACGCATGATTGAATGACTATTTTTTTTACCGCATTTGAACATATATATGCATTATTGAATCACTATAATTTTTTTTTTAAATCATTAGAACACATATATGCATGATTGAATCACTATAATTTTTTTTTGACAAACTTATAACTTATTTATGCATGATTGAATCACTATACAATTTTTTTGACAGCATTAGAACATATATATGCATTATTGAATCAGTATAAGTTTTTTTTGACAGCCTTAGAACACATATATGCATGATTGAATCACTATAAAAAATTTTTGACAACCTTAGAACTTATTTATGCATGATAGAATCACTATAAAGCTTTTTGACATCCTTAGAACACATATATGCATCAATAAATCACTATGAATTTTTTTTACGGCCTTAGAACACATATATGCATGAATTGAATCACAAAGAAATTTTTTTGACAGCCTTAGAACACATATATGAATGATTGAATCACTATGATTTTTTTTTTGACAAACTTAGAGCACATATATGCATGATTGAATCATAATGATTCTTTTTGACAGCGTTGGAACACATATATGCATTGTTGAATCACAATGAATTTTTTTTAACAACCTTAGAACACATATATATGATTAAATGGCTATAATTTTTTTTTAACAACCTAACAACACATATGTGCATGATTGAATCGCTACAAATTTTTTTTACCACATTAGAACATATGTTTGCATGATTCAAACACTATGATTTTTTTTTGATAGCCTTATAACACATATATGCAAGATTGAATTACTATGAAATTTTTCATCGCATTAGAACACATATATGCATGATTGAGTCACTATAAAAGTTTTTTTATAGTCTTAGAACAAATTTATGCATTATTGAATCACAATAATTTTTTTGACAGCATTAGAACACATATATGCATGATTGAATCACTATAAGTTTTTTTTGACAGCCTTAGAACACATATTTGCATAATTGAATCACTATAAAAAAAATTTGACAACCTTAGAAGAAATATAAGCATGATTGAATCACTTTGAATTTTTTTTTACAGCATTAGAACACATATATGCATGATTGAGTCACTATAAGTTTTTTTGACTGCCTTAGAACACATATATGCATGATTGAATCAATATGAAATTGTTTTGATAGCCTTATAACATATATATGCTTGATTTAATCACTATGAATTTTTTTTTACAGCCTTAGAACACACATATATGCATGAATGAAACATAATGAAATTTTTTTAACACATATATGCATGATTAATTGACTATGAAATTTTTTGGACAACCTTAGAACACATATATGCATGACTGAATCACTATTTTTTTTTTTGACCGCATTAGAACATATATATGCATGAATCAATCATTATGAAATTTTTTTGATAGCCTTAGAACACATATATACTTGATTAAATCATTATGAAATTTTTAACAGCGTTAGAACACACATATGCAAGATTTACTCACTATGATTTTTTTTTCACAGCCTTAAAACACATATATGCATGTTTAAATTACTATGAAATTTTATTGACAACATTAGAACACATATATATATAATTGAATCAGTATAAATTTTTTTTGACAACCTTAGAACACATATATGCATGATTGAATCACTATAATTTTTTTTGACACACTTAAAACACATATAAGTATGATTGAGTCACTATGATTTTTTTTTTACAGCCCTTGAACACATATATGTATGATTGAATATGAATTTTTTTTTGCCAGCCTTAGAACTCATATATGCATGATAGAATCACAATAAAGCCTTTTGACATCCTTAGAACACATATATTCACGATTAAATCACTATAATTTTTTTTTACAACCTTTGAAGATATATATGCATGATTGTATCACTATGATTTTTTTTTTGACAAACTTAGAACACAACATATATGCATGATTGAATCATAATGAAATTTTTTTGACACCCTTAGAACACATATATGCATGATTGAATCACAATGAAATTTTTTTAACAACCATAGAACACATATGTACATGATTAAATGACTTTGAATTTTTTTGATAACCTTAGAACACATATATTCATGATTGAATAACTACAACTTTTTTTTACCGCATTAGAACATATATATGCATGGTTCAATCACTATGAAAGGTTTGACAGCATTAGAACAAATATATGCATGATTGAGTCACTATAAAAGTTTTTTGACAGTCTTAAAACACATATATGAATGATTGAATCACAATAAAAAAATTTTGACAATATTAGAACACATATATGTATGATTGAATCCCTATAAATTTTTTTGACAGCCTTTAAACATATATATGCATGATTGAACCACTACGAAAGTGTTTGGACAACATTAGAACACATATATGCATGATTAAATCACTATGATTTTTTTTTGCAGCCTTAGAACATATATATACACGATCGAATCACTATAAAGCTTTTTGACGGCCTTAGAACACATTTATGCATGATTGCATTAGATTGAATTTTTTTTGAAAGCCTTAGAACACATACATGCATGATTGAATCACCATGAATTTTTTTTTATTGCCTTAGAACACATACAGGCATGATTGAGTCTCTGATTTTTTTTTCACAGCCTTAGAACACATATATGCATGATAGAATCACTACAAAATTTTTTTGACAACATTAAAACACTTATACGCATGATTGAAACACTGTAATTTTTTTTGACAACCTTAGGACACATATATACGTGATTAAATCACTATGAATTTTTTTTACAGCATTAGAACATATATATGCATGATTGAATCACTATTTTTTATTTGACAATTTTAGAACAGAGATATGCATGTTTGAATCACTATAAATTTTTTTTAACAACCTTAGAAAGCATATATGCATGATTGAATCACTGTGAAATATTTTGTCAACCTTAGAACACATATATGCATGATTGTATCACTATGAAATTTGTTTGACTGCCTAAGAACATATATATGCCTGATTTAATCATTATGAATTTTTTTTGAGTGCTTTAGAACACATATGTGCATGATTCAATCACTGTAATTTTTTTTTACAGCATTGGAACACATATAGGCATGATTGAATCACTATAAAATTCTTTTGACAACCTTAGAACAAATATATGCAAGATTGAATCACTAAGAAAGTTTTTCGGCAGCCTTAGAAGACATATATGCATGATTGAATCACTTTAGATTTTTTTTGACATCCTTAGAACACATATATGCAAGAGTGATACATTATAAATTTTTTTTGAGAATGCTTGAACAAATATATGCATGATTGAGTCACTATGATTTTTTTTTTGTCAGCCTTAGAACACATATATGCGTGATTGAATCACTACAAATTTTTTTGACAATACTAGAACACATATATGAATGATTGAATCACTATAAAATTTTTTGAGAACCTTAGAACACATACATAGAAGATTGAATCACTATGAATTTTTTTTGAGAACCTTAGAACACATATATGCATGATTGAATCACTATGAAATTTTTTTGACCGCCTTAGAATATATATATGCTTGCTTGAATCACTATGAATTTTTTTGACAAACTTAGAACACACATATGCATGATTGAATCATAATGAAACTTTTTTGACAGCCTTAGAACAAATATATGCATGATTGAATCATAATGAGATTTTTTTAACAGCCTTAGAACACATATATGCATGATTAAATGACCGAAATTTTTGTGACAACCGTAGAACACATGTGTGCATGATTGAATCACTGCAATTTTTTTTTACCGTATTACATCATATGCATGCATGATTCAATCACTATGAAATTTTTTTAACAGCCTTAGAACACATATATGCATGATTGATTCACTATGAAATTTTTGACAGCATTAGAACACATATATGCAGGATTGAGTCAATATCAAAGTTTTTTTACTGTCTAGTTACACATATATGCATGGTTGAATCACAATAATTTTTTTTTGACAGCATTAGAACGCATATATGCATGATTGAATCACTATAAATTTTTTGATAGCCATAGTACTCATATATGCATGATTAAATCACTATGAATTTTTTTTTACAGCATTAGAACACATATATGAATGATTGAATCACACGAAGTTTTTTTTTACCGCCTTAGAACATATATATGCATGATCGAATCACTATGATTTTTTTTTGACAGGCTTAAAACAATATATGCATGATTGAATAACTATGAAAATTGTTTGACAGCCTAAGAACATATATATGCATGATTGAATCACTATGAAAGTTTTTTGCCAACCTTAGAACACATATATACACAAAATAATCACTATAAATCTTTTTGACAGCCTTAGAACACATTTATGCATGATAAAATCACTATGAAATTTTTTGGATGGACTTACAATACATATATGCATGATGGAATCACTATGAATTTTTTTTGACAATGAAAGAACACATTATGCATGATTGAATCACCATAAAATTTTTTTGACAACCTTAGAACACATAAATGCATGATTGAATCACTATGAAACTTTTTTTATAGTTTTAGATGACATATCTGCATGATTGAATGACAACAAATTTTTTTGATAACAATAGAACACATATATACATGATGAAATCACTATATATTTTTTTTACAGCGTTATTACACATATATGCATGATTGAATCCCTATGAATTTTTTTTTATAACATTAAAACACCTATATGCATGATTGAATCACTATAAGTTTTTTTTGACAGCCTTAGAACACATATATGCATGATTGAATCACTATAAGTTTTTTTTTACAGCCTTAGAACACATATATGCATGATTGGATCACTAAGATTTTTTTTGCCAGCCTTAGAACACATAGATATACGAAAGAATCACAATAAAGTTTTTTGACAGCCTTAAAATACATTTATACATGATTAAATCACAATGAAATTTTTTTGACAGACTTACAACACATATTCATGATTGATTCACTATGATTTTTTTTTAACAATGTTAGAACACATATATGCATGATTGAGTTAGAATGATTTTTTTTTACAGCCTTAAAACACATAAATGCATGATTGAATCACTATAAAAAAAATTTGATAGTTTTAGAACACATATATGCATGATTGACTCATTATGATTTTTTGTTTAGAACCTTAGACCACATTTATACATGATTGAATCACTACAATTTTTTTTTGACAACATAGGACACATATATGCATGATTGAATCACTATAAATTATTTTTGACAACCTTAGAACACATATATGTATGATTGGATCACTATAAATTTTTTTTTACAGCCTTAGTACACATATATCCATGATTTAATGATTATGAAATTTCTTTGACAATGCTAGAACAAAGATATGCAGGATTGAGTCACTACGAATTTTTTTGTCAGCCTTACAAAACATACATGCATGATTGAAACACTACAATTGCTTTTGACAACATTAAAACACATATATGAATGATTAAATCAATATAAAAATTTTTGAGACCTTAGAACACATATATACAAGATTGAATCACTATGAATTTTTCTTGACAACCTTGGAATATATATATGCATGACTGAATCAATATAATTTTTTCTGACAACCTTAGAATGCATATATGCATGATTCAATCACTATGAAATTTTTTTGAATGCCTTAGAATATATATATGCATGATTGAATCACTATGAATCTTTTTTGACCAACTTAGAACACATATATGCATGATTGAATCATAATGAAATTTTTTAGACAACCTTAGAACACATATTGTAAGACCCGCAATTTTTCAGAAAATATCTGAATAAAATTTATGAGGCATTTACCGGTAAAAATAGCATTTCTTCTCAGAATGCGAAACGAATCAATTCCTGCGAGCCAGTTATACTTAGGATATTCGTCGAATTGCGAATATATGCTCAAACACTCTGGAAGCCATAACTTCCTAACTAAACGAAATCAATAGATTCGTACGAGCCAACTTTCTTAGTTACGTCAATACGAAGAAAATGGCGTACTCAGAATTTTTCGGAAAAAATCGCCGGAAACCCGAAATTCTTGCGGGACCCACAGAAATATTCCTCAGAAAATATCTTGTGGGACCCACAAAATATCCTATGGAAATATCTTGTGGGCCCCACCTAAAAAGGAACCTCCAGGAATTTAAAAGAAGCCAAGGGGTAAAAGGGGCATGGAAAAACCCAAGAGGAGGTGGGCTTGGGCTATAAATAGCCCTCCCCACTCTTTCTCTTCTCATAATTTCGACCCCCCCTCTCTCTCTTGCCTTCTCTCTCTCTCCTAAACCTCCCCTACCTAGCCTAGCCCACCTGAGCCCACCTGACCTGGTCTGAGCCTGCCTGACCTGGTCCTAACCCACCTGACCTGGGTCTGAACCCACTTGACCTGGTCCAAACCCAGTTGACTTGACTTGAACCTAGTTGGGTTTAAAGTCAAAGTCCTTTTTGGTCCAGATTCCGGTTTGGATTTCTGAACCCAGACTTAGCCTACTTGAGCTGAGTTCGAACCTGCTGAACCCAGTTGACTTGGATCGAACCCTGTTTGGTTCAAACCACTTAGGTTGAGTAGCTTGACCTACTCTACCTCTTTCTCAACTAAGTCAGCTTCATCTGACTTAGTCTGACCTCTCGAAGGAAGGCTCGAAGCCAAAGAAGCAACCCAGAGCCGTTTCTTCCACGATTTGAAGTAAGTTCGCTTCGTTGATCCATCTCTCTCAAGTATTTGATTGTTTGTATATAGAATATACTTTCTGAAGTAGTATCTTGCTTTAGTTCTTGATTGAGCCCTTTTTGGACACTTCGGTGTTCACCCGCTCGTCTCGTAACTATCGTCGGATATATCTATGTTCAAACACGCAGTATATGCGTTTTTAAAATGGTATCTCGCCCTAGTTCTTGGTTGAGCCCTTCAGAACACTTCGGTGTTCACCCGCTCGCCTCGTAACTATCGTTGGATACGGATCTAGGTGTATATCTGCTGATTCTGCCGACGCGTCTTATATCGCACAGGCTATGTAATTTACCTTTGCCGTCGCGTCGTATGATGCCAAGGCTCCCTGTTTTCTGCACTTTCGATTACTGCACTTCCGATTATGCATTTACTTACGCTGTCGCGTCGAACGATGCCAAGGCTCCTGCTTTCTGCAATGTATTTACTTACGCCGTCGCGTCGAACGATGCCAAGGCTTCTGCTTTGTTATATATGTAGAATATTTCGTTCAGTTACACACCCTGAACAATAGTATATGCATTTCTTTACGCCGCCGCTGTATAAAGCACAGGCTTCTGCTTATACTACATATATAGCGCATAAATGAGCATTCAAATGGAGATCAACTCCAAATCGCCCATGCGATTCCTTGACCGCTCCTCGTTCAAGATTCTGCTTGACGAATGAAGCCCCTATTGGAAAGGCTTCGCTTTTTGGCAAAATGCTCTTTACGTAATGACTAAGTCAATTTCGTATGGCCTGGCTATGGCCAAGGGTTCCTGCAACCTTGATGGATGCAAAGTACGCACAACGGTGCGCATCCATTTCCCGAATTAAGCGTGGCGATTTCCTACCAAAGAGGGGAGATGCCGCTGAAATGGATAAAAGAAACGCACGCTTTCTCCGTAAAAGAGAGGAAGTGCTGCTGAAATTTCTGAAGAAGCTAAGAATAGCTCAGAAAGAACGTAGCAGGATACTCTGACATATAGCAAAGTGCTACCCAGCTCATGGTTTGCCCTCTACAACGTAGAAGGGTTCGTCGCACCACTGCCGGTAGAGCAGGGGAGGTGCTGACGAAATGGTTGGCAGAAGAGCTGTCGGAACCAATGGAACGGCATAATGATGTCCGTTGATGGAACGATGCCAGATCGGCTCGTATCCTTGTGCCTGCAAGGGCACCTTGCTCGTAAGGGCCGCTGAGCCGGAGTAGAGGTTGCGCCTTGGCTAGGTTTGGACTTGTTGCGTAAAAATACGCCGAGTAGCCGATCTATTTAGATCGAGTCATATGCATGCTCATTGAGAACGGTTACACAACCAGACTCGTAAGGGCCGAAGAGCCAGAGTGTGTTGTTTCCACCCAAAGAGGTGTGATGCTCGTGGTGGCCGAAGTGCCAAAGAGCGGTGTTCTGCATGCATATGAATAAGACTTAAGGTCGCACATACCCCGCGGTTGAAGATCGTGTTAGGGGTACCCCCTCAGTAATGACTGTGTTGGGGCAGACTGAATGGGGTCGGGTACATACTCTCGTAGTGCTGAAAGCACGGGCTGCCTAAATGGCATGCAGATTCTGTCCAAGTAATTGTAAGACTGGCAGACCCCTTCAAGAATTATGCTCACTGTGGAATGACAGTGATGGTACAGCCTTGAGTGACATGTATTTTACTTTGGACCTGATAGAGTCCACGATGGCCTCAGTCACTCATGGGTTTTGGAGTCGTGGTTATCCTTAAGATCTAAGGATTGAACCCAACTACTGCAAGTAGAGGATGCATCCGAATATGGGCCTAGTAGGGTTCTCCCAGTTGAAACACACTGCCCTACTATGGATAGGGTCAACAGGCCTCTGGGGTATCTAAAATACATAGAATAATCAACCCCCAGAACGTCGCGTTGATGCCCGGACAATAGCTCTACCTGCGTACCAAAGGCGGGAGCGGTTAATTATCGAGACAATGCATTAGCTTAGGTACAGCGATGCTTTGAATGTATGAGTGGATGACGTGTTGAGTCAGTCCTGCATAACCTTTGTGAAGGTGTCATGTTCGGTATACTACTGGACCGACTGGGCAAAGACCCGTGTTGTATCCGCACGACTAAGCGAAGCTCGAAGAGTTGTCCTTAGATGCGTGGGATACGGATGTGCCAAGTATGAAGACTTGAGCTAGACATCACTTTGAGACCCGGAAGAGGTCATGGCTAAGTCGTGGAGACTTAAGCGGCTATTCAAATCACAGCCCTGAAAAGGCTTGCTCTAAGTCATGAGGACTTGAGCGGATGCTCAACTCATAGCCCTGAGGAGGCTCTTGCGAAATACGCTAAGTCTTGGAGGCTTGAGCGTCGTTATTGCGCATTGCGACCCTGAGTGGTCATTATCGTATTTGAGTTGAATGGATGTATGACTGCATGCTTACCAGACCATCAGTGGTTCTGACCCCGTTTTATGGGGATTTCAGGTGTTAAACCTGCGTGGCGATATGCGGAGCAAGGCGGCATCGAGTTCCAGGGTTTCTCTAGACAGAGTTGTACTGCTTCCTTTTATTGAACCTACACTGCTTTTCTAAGCAGTAGTGTTGTAATAAACATGAGTTTTCGATAAAATGGAACACCTTGGTGGTCAATGAATTGCTTGGCCACATACCTGCAACGTGCTCGGAGTTTTCTAAAACCGACGACTCATTATCGTCTTATTCCGCTGCTAAAAGCTTTTCTAAGTTCCGCTGCAAAGAAAAAAAAAAGAAATTCATGAAAATTTTAACTTAGCTTTGTTTTGGAAATCCGGGGCGTTACAGAATTGGTATCAGAGCATGTGTCTGAGAAACCTGGTTCAAGATCCGTCATGTCACGATATCGCACTGTAAGTATATGTTTTTATACTTTTGTTCTGATCTGGGTGCATCTTTGTATAGATGGCAACTCATGACTCGCGTGGATACTGCTATCGCTGCAAGGTCATGCACGATGAGTGGATATGCCCGTATGAAGTCCAAGACTGCCAATACTGTGGCGAAGATGGGCATTCCGCCAACGAATGCCAAAGGAAATATACCGCCGATATGGGTCGGCGGGCATCAAAGGGTCTCAAGGATGAGACTTCGCGTGTCAGTGGACCGCATCACTCTAGTGTTGGGAGCAACCATACCCCAACATCTTCTGATGAATTACCAAGGCTGAGGGATTTTGATTTGAACTTCCCTGCGAAGGTCTATCACTCGCCAAGCTACCATCCGGCATCACATACGCCGAGCTTAAATGGCAGGAACAAAAGAGGGGATTCTTTTTGTTCGCCAATCATTATTCCAGACTCCCAGAGTCTTGATCTTGCTGACTGGGAAAGTGGACTGGAGTCCCTCATATATCCCCAATATTCGCTTGCTAGTGCGGAAGTGCCGCCCAAGCCAAAGCTAGTAGTGCCTGCTCCAAGGTCATGTGGCAATAGATGGACCTTTTGGAGTTCGTCATCATCAAAGAAATCCAAGTCTTAAAGAGACTGGTGATGCTTTGGAGTCAATAGACTCATGTATATAGTTTCTCAACGCCTAAAGTCTGCCAGTGCGGCATGACATTTTGTTTAAGGCGATGTTTGTGTAAATATGATGTATATTAAGTAAATAAAGCTTTTTACTTCCATATATACATTGAGAAACTAAAAACAAGTGCTTGTGTGTGCATAGATAAATGGCTCCTGCGACGAGGAGAACCATACCAAGCGAGGAGTCCCATACGCAGGGATTCCTGTTGGAGACACTCAACAACCTGGTTACAGCCATCCGTGAAACGAGGCCAGAACCAGTCGCACCACGAAACGAGCACCTGGGAGGAGTGACTTATGAGAAGTTCCTCAAGCTTGACCCGCCAGTTTTCATTGGCAGAGCCGATCTTGAGCTCGCGGAGAGTTGGATCGAAGAGACAGAACGTGCCTTCTTAGTACTGGGAGTACCAGAGGAAAAGAAGACTAACTTTGGCACGTATAGGTTGAAAGACAATGCACGGAAGTGGTGGGATACCACTAAACTGATCCAGTTCTCACAAGTCGAAGTCATTTCTTGGACTGACTTTCGGAGGACTTTTATGGACAACTACTTCCCGTTGCATTCCAGAAACAAGAAAAAGATGGAGTTTCTGGAGTTGGAATAGGGCGGTATGAGTCCAATGGACTATACCACCAAATTTCAGAATCTAGAGCGCTACTGCTCTCGATTGTTCGAAACAGACCAAGAAAGGGCCGACAAATATGTGAATGGTCTGCGCGAAGGGCTGCGATCTCGAGTGATAACAAGCATGCCTTCGACCTTTCAGGCTGCGATAGCAGCGGCTTCAAAAATCCAAGAGGATTGGGCGCGATCTAAAGTGATCATAGCAAAGAAGCCCATAGTGAATGGTGGGAATCGTAAAAGGACGTTCCCAAGTGGCCAGGGTTCACGACAACCCTTTCAAAAGAAGAAGTTCCAAGGAGGGAACAACACTCAACAAGTCGTGAGGCCAAGACAGAACACAACTCCGAATGGTCAGCAGTCCAACTTCAGCTGCCCAAGGTGTCGTATGAACCACCCCGGAAAGCCATGTCCTCGTGACATTGGTGGGTGCTTGTATTGTGGCAAGATGGGCCACTTTATAAGGGATTGCGCCAAGAAGGCTGCAGATGAACAAAGGAGTAATGTCGGATCTGCCGGACCCTCTCGACCAGCACCACAACGTTCTCAGTTTCAACGACCTCCACCTAGAATAGAACAAAGGCCTGCTGCAGGTCGTGTATACGCTGTAACGACTGAACAAGTCGAAAATGGTGACCTGATTGAAGGCACCGTACCTGTTAATGGACATGCAGCTTACGTCTTATTTGATTGTGGTGCTACTCATACGTTTATCTCTGACGATTTCACCGAACAACTCCACGCCTCGGTGCAGCCGATTGATAAAATGATCGAAGTATATAACCCGTTGGGTTCACGCACCAAATGTATCCGGTGTGTGAAAAATTTGGATATTGAGATAGCAGGGCAACACTTGCCTACCGACGCCATCCTGATCGATATGATACAGTACGATGTCATTCTGGGAATGAATTGGTTGGCTCAGAATAATGCCAAGATTCTGTGCCGCAAGGGCAGAGTGATTCTATCTCGACCCGGATTGCCTAAGGTGGAGTACCGGTTATCCAAACCAGTTCCACAGAAAAGGCTCATATCAGCACTTAAGGTACAAAAATACCTTAGGAAGGGTTGTGTGGCCTTCCTGTTGAGTCTCTCGGTGGAAAAATCCAATGACCAACCCCTTGAGAGTTTGGAAGTGGTGCGGGAGTTTCCCGATGTGTTTCCTGAGGAATTGCCAGGACTTCCGCCACTTCGTGAGGTTGAATTTGGAATTCAATCCTTACCTGGAACAGCACCGATATCCAAAGCCCCGTATCGAATGGCGCCAGCTGAACTCAGTGAGTTGAAGTGTCAGTTGGAAGAACTGATGGAACAAGGGTTCATCCGTCCTAGTGTGTCACCGTGGGGAGCCCCAGTGCTGTTTGTAAAGAAGAAGGATGGATCCCTTCGGTTATGCATCGATTATCGGATGCTTAACCAGGCAACTGTTAAAAATAAGTACCCGTTGCCTCGGATTGAGGACTTATTTGATCAACTCAGAACAGCGAGGGTGTTCTCCAAGATCGACCTCAGGTCTGGATACCATCAACTCAGAGTAAAGGAAGAGGATATACCTAAGACTGCCTTCAGAACGAGATATGGCCATTATGAGTCTGTAGTAATGCCCTTCGGACTCACTAATGCGCCTGCTGCCTTTATGGATCTAATGAACCGGATATTCAGACCATATTTGGATAGCTTTGTCATCGTCTTTATTGATGACATTCTCGTATATTCTGAGAACAAAGAACAACACATGGAGCACTTGAAAATCATCTTGAAAACCCTTCAAGATAACCAACTCTATGCTAAGTTTTCAAAATGTGAATTCTGGCTAGACAAAGTGATGTTCCTTGGTCATGTGATCTCAAAAGATGGAATCGCAGTGGATCCTGCGAAGGTGGAAGTTGTGATGGACTGGAAGCAGCCAGAAAATATCACTGAGGTCCGTAGCTTCCTTGGACTTGCCGGATATTATCGGAAGTTCATACAAGACTTCTCCCGAATCGCCGTACCGATGACGAAATTGCTTTAAAAGGGAGTCAAGTTTGAATGGACTGACCAGTGTAAGGAGTGCTTTGAGGTTCTCAAACAGAGGCTTACCACTGCCCCTGTCCTTACCTTACCTTCTGGTTAGGGAGGCTTCGTGGCATATACCGATGCCTCAGGAACGGGTCTGGGTTGTGTGTTGATGCAGCATGGCAAAGTAATCGCCTATGCGTCACGACAGTTGAGGGTCCATGAGAAAAACTATCCAACCCACGACTTGGAGCTTGCCGCGGTAGTGTTCGCGCTTAAAATCTGACGACACTACCTGTATGGAGAGAAATTTGAGGTCATGTCGGACCATAAAAGCCTGAAATACCTCTTTTCTCAAAAAGAACTCAATATGCGGCAACGGCGATGGCTGGAATTCCTCAAAGACTATGAATTCACGCTTTCCTATCACCCTGGAAAGGCGAATGTTGTAGCAGATGCCTTTAGTCGCAAGACTGTTGGCACTCTGGCCAGCCTAACCGGACAATGGAAGTTGATGGAGGATTTCGTCAAGTGGAAGCCATTTTTGGCTGATTCAGGTAGAATCCAAATGTCATGTTTGACGATCCACATTGAGTTCCTCGATCGCATCGTAGCCGAACAGTTCAAGGATCCCCAGTACTTGGAATTGAAAGCTCGTGCTGAAAAAGATAACACTTTCTTCCATTTGAAAGAAGATGGAGGAATATGGATGGAAGAAAGAATTTGGGTTCCAAATAACCCTGAGCTAAGACAGGAAGTACTCCAGGAGGCCCATAGTAGCAAATATACTATCCACCCTGGGGGTACGAAGATGTTCCGAGATTTGCAGAGAAAGTACTGGTGGAAGGGTATGAAGCGTGATGTGGCTACGTTTGTCTCGAAGTGTTTGATCTGCCAGCAAGTTAAGATCGAACATCAGCGACCTGGTGGAAAGATGCAACGGATCGAGATTCCAGAATGGAAATGGGAAGGCATTACGATGGATTTCATCGTTGGATTGCCTCGATCCAAGAGACAACATGACTCAATATGGGTGATCGTGGACAGACTCACCAAGTCTGCTCACTTCCTGCCAATCAACACTCGATACTCAACTGAACGATTGGCGGAGATCTACATTCGGGAAATCGTTAGACTCCATGGAGTGCCGATTTCGATCATATCTGATCGTGACCCGAAGTTCACCTCTCACTTTTGGGAGCAGCTTCAGAAAGCCCTGGGGACGAAACTCAAGTTCAGTACAGCATTCCATCCCCAAACAGATGGGCAATCAGAACGAACCATACAGACTCTTGAAGATATGCTAAGAGCCTGTATGCTGGAATGGAAAGGTGATTGGGATTCCCACCTAGCGTTGGCTGAATTTGCTTATAATAATAGCCACCACGCTAGCATTGGGATGGCGCCGTATGAAGCCTTGTATGGACGACCCTGTAGATCACCAATCCATTGGGGTGAAGTGGGTGAGCGAACCTTGGACTCGCCCATTGTGTTGTAGCATTATACTGAGCAAGTCCACATGATCAGAAAGAAGCTACTGACTGCTCAGAGTCGACAGAAGAGCTACGCCGATCAGCGGCGTAGGGAACTCGCTTTTGCGGTTGGAGATAAGGTTTTTATCAAGGTCTCTCCAACCAAGAGTGTGTTTCATTTTGGAAAGAAGGGGAAGCTCAGCCCCAGATTCGTTGGTCCCTTCGAAGTTTTGAGGCGGATCGGAGAGACTGCCTACCGAGTAGCATTGCCACCACAATACGCGCAAATACATGATGTATTTCACGTATCAATGCTTAGAAAGTACGTTCATGATCCTTCTCACGTCATTCAACATGAAGACATTAACATCCGAGAAGATATGACGGTAGAAGAAAGGCCAGTGGAGATCATGGACCAACGGGAGCAAGTGCTAAGAACGAAGGTCATTCCACTTGTTAAAGTGAGGTGGCAGCATCATGGAATCGATGATTGCACTTGGGAGCCCGAATCGGATATACGGGATAAATATCCTGAACTCTTCACCTTGTACTCTTAGCTGAATTTCGCGGACGAAATTCCTTTAAGGGGGTAATGATGTAAGACCCGCAATTTTTCAGAAAATATCTGAATAAAATTTATGAGGCATTTACCGGTAAAAATAGCATTTTTTCTCAGAATGCGAAACGAATCAATTCCTGCGAGCCAGTTATACTTAGGATATTCGTCGAATTGCGAATATATGCTCAAACACTCTGGAAGCCATAACTTTCTAACTAAACGAAATCAATAGATTCGTACGAGCCAACTTTCTTAGTTACGTCAATACGAAGAAAATGGCGTACTCAGAATTTTTCGGAAAAAATCGCCGAAAACCCGAAATTCTTGCGGGACCCACAGAAATATTGGTGGGACCCACAGAAATATTCCTCAGAAAATATCTTGTGGGACCCACAAAATATCCTATGGAAATATCTTGTGGGCCCCACCTAAAAAGGAACCTCCAGGAATTTAAAAGAAGCCAAGGGGTAAAAGGGGCATGGAAAAACCCAAGAGGAGGTGGGCTTGGGCTATAAATAGCCCTCCCCACTCTCTCTCTTCTCATAATTTCGACCCCCCCTCTCTCTCTTGCCTTCTCTCTCTCTCCTAAACCTCCCCTACCTAGCCTAGCCCACCTGAGCCCACCTGACCTGGTCTGAGCCTGCCTGACTTAGCCTGAGCCTGCCTGACCTGGTCCTAACCCACCTGACCTGGGTCTGAACCCACTTGACCTGGTCCAAACCCAGTTGACTTGACTTGAACCTAGTTGGGTTTAAAGTCAAAGTCAAAGTCCTTTTTTGTCCAGATTCCGGTTTGGATTTCTGAACCCAGACTTAGCCTACTTGAGCTGAGTTCGAACCTGCTGAACCCAGTTGACTTGGATCGAACCCTGTTTGGTTCAAACCACTTAGGTTGAGTAGCTTGACCTACTCTACCTCTTTCTCAACTAAGTCAGCTTCATCTGACTTAGTCTGACCTCTCGAAGGAAGGCTCGAAGCCAAAGAAGCAACCCAGAGCCGTTTCTTCCACGATTTGAAGTAAGTTCGCTTCGTTGATCCATCTCTCTCAAGTATTTGATTGTTTGTATATAGATTATACTTTCTGAAGTAGTATCTTGCTTTAGTTCTTGATTGAGCCCTTTTTGGACACTTCGGTGTTCACCCGCTCGTCTCGTAACTATCGTCGGATATATCTATGTTCAAACACGCAGTATATGCGTTTTTAAAATGGTATCTCGCCCTAGTTCTTGGTTGAGCCCTTCAGAACACTTCGGTGTTCACCCACTCGCCTCGTAACTATCGTTGGATACGGATCTAGGTGTATATCTGCTGATTCTGCCGACGCGTCTTATAACGCACAGGCTATGTAATTTACCTTTGCCGTCGCGTCGTATGATGCCAAGGCTCCCTGTTTTCTGCACTTCCGATTACTGCACTTCCGATTATGCATTTACTTACGCCGTCGCGTCGAACGATGCCAAGGCTCCTGCTTTCTGCAATGTATTTACTTACGCCGTCGCGTCGAACGATGCCAAGGCTTCTGCTTTGTTATATATGTAGAATATTTTGTTCAGTTACACACCCTGAACAATAGTATATGCATTTCTTTACGCCGCCGCTGTATAAAGCACAGGCTTCTGCTTATACTACATATATAGCGCATAAATGAGCATTCAAATGGAGATCAACTCCAAATCGCCCATGCGATTCCTTGACCGCTCCTCGTTCAAGATTCTGCTTGACGAATGAAGCCCCTATTGGAAAGGCTTCGCTTTTTGGCAAAATGCTCTTTACGTAATGACTAAGTCAATTTCGTATGGCCTGGCTATGGCCAAGGGTTCCTGCAACCTTGATGGATGCAAAGTACGCACAACGGTGCGCATCCATTTTCCGAATTAAGCGTGGCGATTTCCTACCAAAGAGGGGAGATGCCGCTGAAATGGATAAAAGAAACGCACGCTTTCTCCGTAAAAGAGAGGAAGTGCTGCTGAAATTTCTGAAGAAGCTAAGAATAGCTCAGAAAGAACGTAGCAGGATACTCTGACATATAGCAAAGTGCTACCCAGCTCATGGTTTGCCCTCTACAACGTAGAAGGGTTCGTCGCACCACTGCCGGTAGAGCAGGGGAGGTGCTGACGAAATGGTTGGCAGAAGAGCTGCCGGAACCAATGGAACGGCATAATGATGTCCGTTGATGGAACGATGCCAGATCGGCTCGTATCCTTGTGCCTGCAAGGGCACCTTGCTCGTAAGGGCCGCTGAGCCGGAGTAGAGGTTGCGCCTTGGCTAGGTTTGGACTCGTTGCGTAAAAATACGCCGAGTAGCCGATCTATTTAGATCGAGTCATATGCATGCTCATTGAGAACGGTTACACAACCAGACTCGTAAGGGCCGAAGAGCCAGAGTGTGTTGCTTCCACCCAAAGAGGTGTGATGCTCGTGGTGGCCGAAGTGCCAAAGAGCGATGTTCTGCATGCATATGAATAAGACTTAAGGTCGCACATACCCCGCGGTTGAAGATCGTGTTAGGGGTACCCCCTCAGTAATGACTGTGTTGGGGCAGACTGAATGGGGTCGGGTACATACTCCCGTAGTGCTGAAAGCACGGGCTGCCTAAATGGCATGCAGATTCTGTCCAAGTAATTGTAAGACTGGCAGACCCCTTCAGGAATTATGCTCACTGTGGAATGACAGTGATGGTACAACCTTGAGTGACATGTATTTTACTTTGGACCTGATAGAGTCCACGATGGCCTCAGTCACTCATGGGTTTTGGGGTCGTGGTTATCCTTAAGATCTAAGGATTGAACCCAACTACTGCAAGTAGAGGATGCATCCGAATATGGGCCTAGTAGGGTTCTCCCAGTTGAAACACACTGCCCTACTATGGATAGGGTCAACAGGCCTCTGGGGTATCTAAAATACATAGAATAATCAACCCCCAGAACGTCGCGTTGATGCCCGGACAATAGCTCTACCTGCGTACCAAAGGCGGGAGCGGTTAATTATCGAAACAATGCATTAGCTTAGGTACAGCGATGCTTTGAATGTATGAGTGGATGACGTGTTGAGTCAGTCCTGCATAACCTTTGTGAAGGTGTCATGTTCGGTATACTACTGGACCGACTGGGCAAAGACCCGTGTTGTATCCGCACGACTAAGCGAAGCTCGAAGAGTTGTCCTTAGATGCGTGGGATACGGATGTGCCAAGTATGAAGACTTGAGCTAGACATCACTTTGAGACCCGGAAGAGGTCATGGCTAAGTCGTGGAGACTTAAGCGGCTATTCAAATCACAGCCCTGAAAAGGCTTGCTCTAAGTCATGAGGACTTGAGCGGATGCTCAACTCATAGCCCTGAGGAGGCTCTTGCGAAATACGCTAAGTCTTGGAGGCTTGAGCGTCGTTATTGCGCATTGCGACCCTGAGTGGTCATTATCGTATTTGAGTTGAATGGATGTATGACTGCATGCTTACCAGACCATCAGTGGTTCTGACCCCGTTTTATGGGGATTTCAGGTGTTAAACCTGCGTGGCGATATGCGGAGCAAGGCGGCATCGAGTTTCAGGGTTTCTCTAGACAGAGTTGTACTGCTTTCTTTTATTGAACCTACACTGCTTTTCTAAGCAGTAGTGTTGTAATAAACATGAGTTTTCGATAAAATGGAACACCTTGGTGGTCAATGAATTGCTTGGCCACATACCTGCAACGTGCTCGGAGTTTTCTAAAACCGACGACTCATTATCGTCTTATTCCGCTGCTAAAAGCTTTTCTAAGTTCCACTGCAAAGAAAAAAAAAAGAAATTCATGAAAATTTTAACTTAGCTTTGTTTTGGAAATCCGGGGCGTTACACATATATGCATGACTGAATCTTTATTAAGTTTTTTTACCTTAGAACACAAATATACATGATTTAAAGGCTGAAATTTTTGTGACAACCTTAGAACACATGTGTGCATGATTGAATCACTACAATTTTTTTTTACTGCATTAGAGCATATATATGCATGATTCAATCAGTATGAAATTTTTTTAACAATCTTAGAACAGATATATGCATGATTGATTCACTGTGAAATTCTTAACCACATTAGAACACATATATGCATGATTGAGTCACTATAAAAGTTTTTTTACAGTCTTAGAACACATATATGCATGATTGAATCACAATAAAAATTTTAGAACACATATATGCATGATTGAATCACTATAAATGTTTTTGACAGCCTTAGTACACATATATTCATGATTGAATCACTATGAAATTTTTTTGACAGCATTAGAACGCATATATGCATGATTGAATCACTATAAGTTTTTTTTTATAGCCTTAGAACAGATATATGCATTATTGAATCACTATAAATCGTTTTGATAGCCTTAGAACACATTTATGCAAGATTAAATCACTATGAATTTTTTTGGACAGACTTACAACACATATATGCATGATTGAATAACTATGAAATTTTTTTGATAGTTTTAGAACACATATATGCATGATGGACTCATTATGAAATTTTCTTGACATCTTTAGAACACATATATGCATGATTGAATCACTATAAATTTTTTTTGACAACCTTAAAACACATATATGCATGATTGAAACACTGTGATTTTTTTTTACAATCTTAGGACACATATATGAGTGATTGAATCACTATGATTTTTTTGACTGCATTAGATCATATACATGCATGATTGAATCACTAAATTTTTTTCTTGACAACTTTGGAATAGATATATGCATGATTGAATTAATATAAATTTTTTTTGACAACCTTAGAATGCATATATGGATGATTGAATCACTATGAAACTTTTTTGACTGTCTTAGAATATATATATGCATGATTGAATCACTGTGAATCTTTTTTGACAAACTTGGAACACATATATACATGATTGAATCATAATGAAATTTTTTTTACAGCCTTAGAACACATATATGCATGATTGATTCATAATTAAATTTTTTTACCTTAGAACACATATATACATGACTAATGACTGAAATTTTTGTGACAACTTTAGAACACATGTGTGCATGATTGAATCACTACAATTTTTTTTTACCACATTAGAACATATATATGTGTGATTCAATCACTATGAAATTTTTTTAACAACCTTAGAACAAATATATGCATGATTGATTCACTATAAAATTTTTAACCACATTAGAACACATATATGCATGATTAAGTAACTATAAAAGTTTTTTGACAGTCTTAGAACACATATGTATGATTGAATCACAATAAAATTTTTTGACAGCATTGGAACACATATATGCATGATTGAATCACTATAAATTTTTTTGACAGCCTTAGTATACATATATTCATGATTGATTCACTATGAAATTTTTTTTACAGCATTAGAACATATATATGGATGATTGAATCACTATAAGTTTTTTTTTATAGCCTTAGAACACATATATGCATTATTGAATCACTATGATTTTTTTTTTTACAGTCTTAGAAGCGATATATGCACAATACAATCACTAAAAAACTTTTTGACAGCCTAAGAACACATTTATGCATGATTAAATCACTATAAATTTTTTTGGACAGACTTACAACACATGTATGCATGATTGAATCACTATGAATTTTTTTTGATAGTTTTAGAACACATATATGCATGATTGACTCATTATGAAATTTTCTTGACAACTTTAGAACTCATATATGCATGATTGAATCACTATAAATTTATTTTGACAACCTTAAAATACATATATGCATGATTGAAACACTGTGATTTTTTTTTACAATCTTAGGGCACATATATGAGTGATTGAATCACTATGAATTTTTTTTTACTGCATTAGAACATATATATGCATGATTGAATCACTGTTTTTTTTCTTGACAACCTTGGAATAGATATATGCATGATTGAATCAATATAAATTTTTCTTCACAACCTTAGAATGGATATATGCATGATTGAACCACTGTGAATTTTTTTTTCAACTTTAGAACACATATATGCATGATTGAATCACTGTGAATTTTTTTTGACAGCCTTATAACATATATACATAGGATTGAGTCACTATAAATTTTTTTGACAGCCTCAGAACACATATACACATGATTGAATCACTGCAAATTTTTTTTGGCAGCATTAGAACATATATAGGCATGATTGGATCACAATAAATGTTTTTTGACAACCTTAGAACAAATATATGCAAGTTTGAGTCACTAGGATTTTATTTTGACAATGTTAGAACACATATACGCATGATTGAGTCACTATAAAAAAATTTTGACGGCCTTAAAACAAATATATGCATGATTGAATCACTATGAATTTTTTTTACAGCCTTAGAACACATATATGCATGATTGGATCACTATGAATTTTTTTTGACAATGTTAGAATAGATATATGCATTATTGAGTTACCATCAATTTTTTTTTACAGCCTTAGAATACCAATATGCATGATTGAATCAGTACAATTTTTTTTATAACATTAGAACACATATATGCAGGATTGAATTACTATAAATTTTTTTTTGGAACCTTAGAACACATATATGCAAGATTGAATCACTATAAACTTTTTTTTGAAGTATTAGAACACATATAGGCATGATTGAATCACTATAAATTTTTTTTGACAACCTTAGAACAAATATATGCAAGTTTGATTCACTGTGATTTTTTTTTATAGCGTTAGAACACATATATGCATGATTGAATCACTATGACATTTTTTTGACAACTTTAGAACACATATATACATGATTGAATCACTATGAATTTTTTTTTACAGCCTTAGAACACATATATCCATGATTGAATTACTATGACTTTTTTTTACAACTTTAGAACAAATATATTTATGATTGAGTCACTACGAATTTTTTTTACAACCTTAGAACACATATATGCAAGATTAAATCACTATAAATTTTTTTTTGGAACCTTAGAACACATATATGCAAGATTGAATCACTTTAAAAAAATTTTGACAGCCTTATAACACGTGCATGCATGATTTAATCGCTATGAATTTTTTTTGATAATGTTAGAACAAATATATGCATGTTTGAGTCACTATGAGTTTTTTTTTTTACAGCATTAAAACACATATATGCATGATTGAAGGACTATAAATTTTTTTTGACAACCTTAGAACACATATATGCATGATTAAATCAGTATGATCTTTTTTTGCCACCTTTTGAACACATATATGCTTTATGGAATCACTATAAAGCTTTTTGACAGCCTTAGAACACATATATGCATGATTAAATAATATGAAGTTTTTTTATAGCCTTAGAACACATATATGCATGATTGAATCACTATAATTTTTTTTTGACAATGTTAGAAGACTAATATGCATGATTGAATCTCTATGATTTTTTTTTACAGGCTTAGAACCCATATATGCATGATTGAATCACTCTAATTTTTTTTTTGATAGCCTTAGAACACATATATGCATCATTGAGTCAGTCAGCATTTTTTTCACAGCCTTAGAACAAATATAAGAATGATTGAATTACTGTAATTTTTTCTTGACAGCGTTAAAACACTTAGACGCATGATTGAATCCTTATAATTTTTGTTCGACAGTCTTAGAACACATATATGCATGATTGAATCCCTGTGAATTTTTTTTGACAACCTTGGAACATATATATGCATGATTAAATGGCTATGACAGTTTTTGACAACATTAGAACACATATATGCACGATTGAATCACAATGAATTTTTTTGGACATCCTTAGAACACATGTATGCACGATTGAATCACAATGAATTTTTTTTAAAAGCCTTATAACACATATATACAAGATTAAACGACTATGAATTTTTTTTGACAACCTTAGAACACATATATACTTGATTGAATCACTATAATTTTTTTTTACCACAATAGAACATATATATGCATGATTGAATCATTATAAATTTTTTTTGACAGCATTAGAACACATATATGCAAGATTGAATCACTATAATTTTTTTTTGACAACCTTAGAACACATATATGAATGATTGAATCTCTATAAAAAAAATTTGACAGACCTAGAAGACATATATGCATGATTGAGTCACTATGCATTTTTTTTTATAGCCTTAGAATACATATATGCATGATTGAATCGCTATGAAATTTTTTTGCCATCCTTATTACACATATACGCACGATTGAATCACCATAAAGCTTTTTAACATCCTTAGAAGACATATATGCTTGATTAAATCAGTATGCATTTTTTTTTACAGCCTTAGAACACATATATGCATGATTGAATCACAATACATTTTTTTTGACAGCCTTAGAACACATATATGCATGATTGAATCACTATGAATTTTTTTTGACAAACTTAGAATACATATATGCATGATTGAATCATAATGATTTTTTTTTAACGCCATAGAACACATATATGCATGATTAAATCACAATGAATTTTTTTAACAGCTTTAGAACACATATATACATGATTAAATGACTGAAATTTTTTTGACTACCTTAACACACATATATGCATGATTGAATCACTATAATTTTTTTTTACCGCATAAGAACATATATATGCATGATTCAATCACTATGATTTTTTTTTTACAGCCTTGGAACACATATATGCAAGATTGAATCACTATGAAATTTTTTTGAGAGCTATAGAATACATATATGCGAGATTGATATTTTTTTGATAGGCTTAGAACACATATATGCATGATTTAATGACTATGAAATTTTTTTATACACTTAAAACACATATGCTTGATTGAATCACTATGAATTTTTTTTGCCTGGCTTAGAACACATATATCCATGATTAAATCACTATGAAATTTTTTTGAGAGAAATAGAACAGATATATGCATGAACAAATCACTATAATTTTTTTTGCCAACCTTAGAACACATAAATTCATGATTGAATCACTATAACATTTTTTTAACAGCCCTAGAACACATATACGCATGATTGAATCACTATAAAAAAATTTTGACAACCTTAGAACACATATATGCATGATTGTATTACTATGAAATTATTTGGACAGTAGTATAACAAATATAAGCATGATTGAATCACTATGTAATTTATTTGACAGAATCAGAACACATATATGCAAGATTCAGTCACTATGATTTTTTTTTACAGCCTTAGAACATATATATGCATGATTGAATCACTATGAATTTTTTTTGCCTGGCTTAGAACACATATTTGCATGATTAAATCAATACAATGTTTTTTTCACAGCCTTAGAACACATATATGCATGATTGAATCACTATGAATAGCCTTAGAAGACATAGACGCGTGATTGAGTCACTATGAAAGTTTTTTGACAGCCTTAGAACACATATATGCATGATTAAATCACTATAATTTTTATTTGACAGCATTAGAACACATATATGCATGATTGAATGACTATAAATTTTTTTGACAGCCTTAGAACACTTATATGAAAGATTGAATCACTATGAAATTTTTTTTATAGCATTAGAACACATATATGCATGATTAAATCACTATAAGTCTTTTTTGACAAACTTAGAACACATATATAATGATTGAATAACTATGATTTTTTTTTACGGCCTTAGAACACATATACGCATGATTGAATCACTATGAAATATTTTTGATAGCCTTAGAACACATATATGCTTCATTGAATCACTATGATTTTTTTTTACAACCTTTGACACATATATGAATGATTAAATCACTATAAATCTTTTTAACAGCCTTAGAACACATATATGAGAGTTTGGATTACTATAATTTTTTTTTAACTACCTTAGAACACATTTATGCAGGATTGAATCAATATGAAATTTTTTTGACAGCGTTAGAAAACATATATGGATGATTAAATCACTATGATTTTTTTTTTACAACCTTACACACATATATGCATTATTAAATCACTATAAATTTTTTTAACATCCTTAGAACACATATATAAATGATTGAATTACAATGAATTTTTTTTTACAGCCATAAAACACAAATATGGATGATTGAGTCACTATGAATTTTTTTTTTACAGCATTAGGACACATATATGCTTGATTGAATCAACATGAATTTTTTTTTACAGCCTTCGAACACATATATGCATGATTAAATCACTATGAATTTTTTTTGACAACCTTAGACACATATTTACATGATTAAATCACTATAAATTTTTTTTACTGCTTTAGAACACATATATGCATGATTTAATCACTATGAATTTTTTTGATAGCCTTAGAAGACATAGATGCATGATTGTGTCACTATGAAAGTTTTTTGATAGCCTTAGAACACATGTACGTATGATTAAATCACTACAATTTTTTTTTCTGCATTACAACAAATATATGCATGATTGAATGACTATAATTTTTTTTTATAGTTGTAGAACACTTATATGCTTGATTGAATCACTATGAATTTTTTTGAAAGCATTAGAACACATATATGCATTATTGAATCACTATAAGTTTTTTTTGATAACCTTAGAACACATATATACATGATTGAATCACTATAAAAAATTTTTGGCAACCTTAGAACACATATGTGCATGATTCAATCACTATAAATTTTTTTGAAAGCCTTTGAACACATATATGCATGATTGAATCACTATTAAATTTTTTTGACAACCTTAGACAAATATATGCATGATTAAATCACTATAAATTTTTTTAACAACCTTAGAACACATATATGTATTAATAAATCACTATAAAATTATTTTGACAGCCTTAGAACACATGTACTCATGATTGAATCACTACAAGAAATTTTTTATAACATTAGAAAATATATGCATGATTGAATCACTATAAATTTTTTTTGAGAACCTTAGAACATATATATATACAGGATTAAATCACCATGAAATTTTTTTGGCAGCCTTAGAACACATATATGCATGATTGAATCACTATGATTTGTTTTTACTGCATTAGAACACATATAAGCATGATTAAATCACTATAAATTTTTTTACTGCATTAGAACACATATGTGAATGATTGAATCACTATAATTTTTTTTATAGCCTTAGAACACATATATGCATGATTGTGTCACTATGAATTTTTTTTTACAGCATTAGAACAAATATATGTGTGATTGAATCATTAAATGTTTTTTTTGACATACTTAGAACACATATATGCTTGAATGAGTAACTATGATTTTTTTTGACAGCCTTATAACATATATGTGTGATTGAATTACTAAGAAATTTTTTTGCCAGCCGTCGAACACATATAGGCATGATAGAATCACTATAAAGCTTTTTGACATCCTTAGAACACATATATACATGATTAAATCATTATGAAAATCTTTTCACAGCCTTAGAACACATATATGTACGATTGAGTCACTATGAATTTTTTTTTACATCCTTAGAACACATATATGCACGATTGAATCACTATGAGATTTTTTTGACAAACTCAAAACATATATATGCCTGATTGAATCATAATGATTTTTTTTATAGCCATAGAACACATATATGCAAGATTGAATCACCTAGAATTTTTTTTTAACATCCTTAGAACACATATATGCATGATTAAATGACTATAAAAGTTTTTTGACAACCTTATAACACATATATGCAAGATTAAATTACTATGAATTGTTTTTTACCCCATTAGAACATATATATGCATTATTCAATCACTATGAAATTTTTTGGCAGCCTTAGAAAACTTATATGCTTGATTGAATCACTATGAATTTTTTTTTATATCCTTAGAACACATATAATTGATTGAATCACTATAATTTTTTTTTGACAGCATTAAAACACATATATTTATGATTGAATCACTATAAAGTTTTTTTGACAACCTTAGAACACATCTGCAGGATTGAATCATTGGGAAATTTTTTTGACAACCTTAGAACACATATATGGATGATTAAATTGAAATTCCACTAGAGGGGGGCTGAATAGTGAAATACGATAAAGATCGATAAAATAAAAACAGAATGCAATAAGGCACAACACATAAAGCACAGAATTTATACCGGTTCGGTCAATTCCCAGACCTACATCCAGTCCCCAAGCAAACCACTTGAGCTTTCCACTATAACATCCGAGTCACCGGATAAATAGTACAACACCCTCTTCCTCAGAGGTCTTCTTCTCTCAACAGAGAAGGACAACGCCCTCTTTCTCAGAGGTCTACTTCTCTCAACAGAGAAGGGGCACACCCTCTTTCACAGAGGTCTTCTTCTCTCAACAGAGAAGGACAACACCCTCTTTCTCAGAGGTCTACTTCTTTCAACAAAGAAGGAATATAGTGAATAACAGAAAGTTACAATACTTTCTATAGAACCTTCAGAATGATATGAATGCACGAATGAAGGATTTTCAGAATGTTCTATTCTTTTCACTCAGAAGATACTCTTTGTCAAAGAGCTATTCTTGACTTTTTCTCTTTCTTTTCTTTTTCTTTTTCAAGGCTCTCTTTCAAATATTAAATAAGAATTTTTCTCGTTGTAAGCTCACATGTCCATATGAAATAAGTAATTTGTTTGTGTTTATATAGCCTTAGAAAAATAGTCGTTGCCTTTTTGAAATGATAGTCTTTTTGGATGTGAGATGTCAAGTCATTTCAAAAACCATCTTTATGGATTTTCGAAAAAGTCTTTTTTCCATAAAAGTAGTATATGAGGTACACTAGTCGTTGTAAAATTTTAGGTATTATATAGTTTATGTAAAAAGTCTTTTTCTTACAATAGTACATTGAACATTGGATGTGTAAGCCATTATGTAGTTGTCTTTATTCTAATTAATGATTTGTAGTACTTAAGTATTTTATTTAGAGATTGTCACTTCTTTATTTAAATGAGAGTAAGTACAATAAATGCCTTGAGATCTTTATTTGTAAATAGTCATATCAAGAACTGCTTTATGATGTGCTATTTAATGTCTACAGAGAGAATGAAGGCTTTAAGCAAGTCGATATTCTTGATTGGGATTAAACTAGTTATTTCTAAAAAAAAATTTAGAGGAGTATTTAATGTTTTACAAAGAGAATGATGACTTCAAGTAAGTCGACATTCTTGAGTTGTAAAAAGGTAACTAAAGTCTTTTCAAAACATATTATATTTGTTTTTCTTTGTTTAGCCGATTTCTATGTTTTGTCTTTTTCTTATTTAAAATCATTACTTTTCAAGTTGTCTTGTACATGATAGAAGGTACAATTATTACTTTTTGAAATCATGAGCAAATATATCATGTCAAAATACCTTTTTCATAAAGGGTTGTAAGAAGGTACAATTATTGGTTTTCAAAAAAGGTGCTTTTTGAAACTATCGTATACTTTTATGAAATGTAGCTTTTGGGAATGAGTGACTTTTATGTAATATGCAATACGCATGCTTCTGAAGGTTCTGTTACATATGACTCTAAAGAAGAAAAAAGTCTTCATCTTGAGGTAGCCGATCTCTTTAGATGATCTTTAAGAACGCATGGCTCAACAAGCTTTTTCTTCAAGAAGTATGATTTCACTACGGTTGTACTTGAACAGGAGGTCTCCATCCCTTTATGATGAGATATCCTTGCATCAAATACTCGTTAGATACATGGCAAAGCATATTCAGTCATAATATAACATTTTTCAAGAAGACATATTATCATATCATATTAAATCAAATATGACAGTGTATCATATTGTGTGTCATCAAAATATATTTTCTCAACATAAATCACTATGAAATATTGTTGACAGCCTTAGAACACATGTATGCAAGAGTGAATCACTATGAAATTTTTTTGACAGCCTTAAAGCAAATATATGCATGATTGAATCACTATGAATTTTTTTTATAGTATTAGAACACATATATGCAAGACTGAATCACTATAAATTTTTTTGACAGCCCTAAAACACATATATGCATGGTTGAATAACTGTGATTTTTTTTTACAGCCTTAGAACACATATATGCCTGATTGAATAACTGTGAAATTTTGTTGCCAGCCTTAGAACACAAATAGGCATGATAGTATTACTATAAAGCTTTTGGACATCCTTCGAACACATGTATGCCTGATTAAATCAGTATGATTTTTTTTCACAGCCTTAGAATAGATATATGCATGATTGAATCCCTACAATGTTTTTTGATAGTTTTAGAGAATATATATATATATATATATATATATATATATATATATATATATATATATATATATATGCGTGATTCAGTCACTACGAAAGTTTTTGATAGCCTTAGAACACATATATTCATGATTAAATCACTATAAATTTTTTTTGGCAACATTAGAACACATATATGCATGATTACTATAAATTTTTTTACAGCCGTAGAACACATATATGCAAGATTAAATAACTATGAAACCTTTGTGAGAACCTTAGAATGCATATATGCTTGATTGAATCACTATAAAAAACTTTAACCACATTAGAAGATATGTATGCATGATTCAATTACTATGAATTTTTTTGATAGCCTTAGAACACATATATGCAATGATTGCATCACTAAGAAATTTTTGTTGACAGCCTTAGAACTCATACATGCAAGATTGAATCACTATGATTTTTTTTGGCAGTATTAGAACAGATATATGCATGATTGAATCACTATAAATTTTTTTGGACAACCTTAGAACATATATCTGCCGGATTCAATCATTATGAATTTTTTTCTGAAACTTAGAATACATATATACAAGAACAAAAATTTTTTGACAGTTGTAGAACACATATATGCGTGACTGAATCACAATGAAATTTTTTTTACCTCCTTAGAACACATATATGCATGATTTATAATTTTTTTTTTGACAAACTCAAAACAAATATATGCAAGATTGAATCACTCTGAATTTTTTTTGACAGCCTTATAACACATGTATATACATGATTGAATCACAGTGAAATTTTTTTGACATCCTTAGAACAAATATATGCATGATTGAATCACTATAACTTTTTTTTGACATCCTTAAAACACATATATGCTAGATTGCATAACAATGAAAATTGTTAAGAGACTTAGAACACATATATGCATGATTAAATGACTACGATTTTTTTTTACAACCTCAGAACACATATGCATAATTGAATCACTATAAATTTTTTTGACCGCATTAAAACATATATATGAAGGATTCAATCACTATAAATTTTTTCTGACAACCTTAGAACATATATATGTATGATTGAATCACTATGACTTTTTTTTTATAGCCTTTGAACGCATATATGCATGATTGAAACACTACATACAAATTGTTTTTGACAACATTAGAACATGCATATGCGTGATTGAATCACTATAAAGTTTTTTTGATAACCTTAGAACACATTTCTGTAAGATTGAATCATGATGGTTTTTTTTTGACAGCCTTAGAACACATATATGTATGATTAAAGCACTACAAAATATTGTTGATAGCCTTAGAACACATATATGCAAGATTTAATCACTATGAAATTTTTTTGACAGCCTTAAAACAAATATATGCATTATTGAATCCCTATGAATTTTTTTGATAGTATTATTACACATATATGCATGATTGAATCACTATAAATTTTTTTTTGAGAAACGTAGAACACATATATGCATTCTTGAGTCACTACAGTTTTTTTTTGACATCCTTAGAACACATATATGCATGGTTGAGTCACTATAATTTTTATTTGACAACCTGAGAACACATATATGCATTATTGAATCACTATGAATTTTTTTTGCCAGCCTTAGAACACATATATGCATGATTGAATAACTATAAAAGTTTTTGACATGCTTGGAACATAGATATGCATGATTAAATCACTATAAAATTTTTTTTACAGCCTTAGAACACATATATTCATAATTGAATCACTATGAAATTTTTTTGATAGGCTTAGAACACATATATACTTGATTGAGTCACTATGAAAGTTTTTGATAGCGTTAGAACACATATATGCATGACTGAATCACTATAAAAAAAAATTTGACAGCCTTAGACACACATATACATGATTAAATCATTATAAAAAATTTTTGATAGCCTTAGAACACATATATGCTTGATTGAATTACTCTGAATTTTTTTTTACAACCTTACAACACATATATGAAGGATTGAATCACTATGAAATTTTTTTGACAGCCTTATAGAACACATATATGCACGATTAAATCACTTTTAAATTTTTTTGACAATTTTAGAACACATATATGCATGATTGAATCACTATGAATTTTTTTGACAGCATTAGAACACATATATGTATGATTGAATCACTATGAATTTTTTTTTAACAACCTTAGAACACATATATGCATGATCGAATCACTATAATTTTTTTTTGAAAACCTTAGAATGCATATATGCACGATTGAATCACTATAATTTTTTTTGACAACCTTAGAACATATATATTTAAGATTGAATCACTACAAAAAAAAAATTGACTACCTTAGAACACATATGTGCAAGATTAAATCAATATATTTTTTTTTACAATCTCATAACACAAGTACACAAGATTGAATCACTATGATTTTTTTTTTACAGCCCTAGAACAGATATATGCATGATTAAATCACTATGAATTTTTTTTTACAAGCTTAGAACATATATAGGCAACATTGAATCACAATAATTTTTTTTTAACTGCCTTAGAACACATATACGCATGATTAAATGACTATAATTTTTTTTCTTGACTACATTAGAACATATATATGCATGATTGAATCACTATAAAGTTTTTTGACAACCTTATAACACATATCTGTAGGATTTAGTCATTGTGAAATATTTTTGATAGCCTTAGAAAACATATATATATATATGATTAAATCAACATGAAATTTTTTTGATAGTGTTAGAGCACATATATGCAAGATTGAATCACTATGAAAAATTTTTTACAGCCTCAAAACAAAAATATGCATGATTGAATCACTATGAATTTTTTTTGACATCCTTAAAACACATATATGCATGATTGAATCGCAATGAATTTTGTTTGACATTCTTAGAACACATATATGCATGATTGAATCAGAATGAATTTTTTTTTTGAGACTTAGAACACATATATGCAAGATTGAATCGCTATGAAAATTTTTTAACAACCCTAGAACACATATATGCATGATTAAATCACTACAAAATATTTTTAATAGCCTTAGCACACATATATGCAAGATTGAATCACTATGAAATTTTTTTGACGGCCTTAAAAAAAAATATATGCATGATTGAATCCCTATGAAATTTTTTTGACAGAATTATTACACATATATGCAATATTGAATCACTATAATTTTTTTTTGAGAAACGTTTTACACATATATGCATTCTGGAGTCACTATAGTTTTTTTTTGACATCCTTAAAACACATATATGCATGGTTGAGTCACTATAATTTTTTTTTGACAACCTAAGAACACATATATGCATTATTGAATCACTATGAAATTTTTTTACCAGCCTTAGAACACATATATGCATGATTGAATCACTATAAAGGTTTTTGACATGCTTGGAACAAATATATGTATGAATAAATCACTATAATTTTTTTTTGCAGCGTTAGAACACATATATGCATGATTGAATCACTATGAAATTTTTTTGATAGGCTTAGAACACATATATATTTGATTGAGTCACTATGAAAGTTTTTCATAGCCTTAGAACACATATATGCATGACTGAATCACTATAAATTTTTTTTGACAGCATTAGAACACATATATGCATGATTGAATCACTAAATTTTTTCTTGACAGCCATAGAACACATATATGCATGATTGAATCACTATAAGTTTTTTTTGACAACCTTAGAACACATATATACGCGGTTGAATGACTATAAATTTTTTTTACAGCCTTAGAACACATATATACGTGATTGAATCACTACTTTGAGAGAGGAGTCATCAAATATACAGTTTGAGTAATAGACGACATCGGTTGTAAGAGGAATCCGGAAGAATTCGAGAATGAGTGTAATGAAATATCTGAAGGGAAGATACTTAAAGGAACGGAAGTTGATCATGTTATGGAATATGACACTGGACCAGTTGATGGGAAAGGCAGAAAAGATGGCATAAAAAAGAAGGGAGACTTCATTTGAAATAAACCCCCTAGAAGGCGACTTGGGGACTATATTGGAGGAAAGAATTTTGGACAACAATAGAGCATGAGGTTTGAGATTGCTTTCATGCCATTGGAAGTGAGTGGAGAGACTGGAGAGAAGGATTTTCTGAAACACTGAGTGGTCGAGAGGAACAATGTTGGGAAGCTCAATCCCGTAGGAAGAAATATTCAGAATGTTCCCTAACTGAGACATGTCGAAGGAGAAAACTTTTCCATGCACCAGGGAAGTGATAGAAGAGTGATCATGGTCAACAGAAAGGTTGGTGTAGAATATTTTGATGAGATGAGGATAGATGGGCATTAATTTTGGAGAGGCTAGAACATGAATAAGTTCGGAAAGAGAAGTTTGTAAATCAAAAGCTGGAAAGGCTTCAAGGTGGAACCAACTTTCCTGGTTGGATGGTCATGGAGTTTATGGAGTGAAATGTATGAATGAGATCCGAAAATCTCAACTCTGAAGCTTCAAGCATGTCGGATGTGGAAGAGGATGCCATTGTAAGTATTTGAAAAGGAAAGGAGAGACTCAAACAAAAGAAGAACTTGGAAAGGATGATGGCTAGTATGAGGATAGAGAGGTGCGAGTGAGTGGTGAGAGATGAACCAATCTAATAAATAGAAGGAAGAAAATAATTGTGATATGAAATTAATGACATTTGAAGTGAATGATTTTTAGATTTTAGTTGAATAAAGAAATTCGTGAGTTGTGGATTGAGAAGCTTGTGAATGATAAATCAAATCAAATTTTGGAAGATAGTGTATTATATTAGTGTAGAAGGACATAGTTTTGAATAACTTTTCTATAAAGAGAAAAACTTTTCTATGGGAAAGGTTATCGAATTGTGAGAAGTGTCATCTATTGAGTATGGAGTGTCCTATTGGACTTCACGTGTGATGAATGAATAAAGTCAAGAAGGTGAATACTTTAAGGATTTTAAAGATTTTCGTGAAGTGAAGAGATGTAAGAATAGTTATAGAGTGAAGGAAATAATGGCCTAATAAAACAAACAACTTTTTATACAAAATTTTACTTTATGTGAAAGTATTCTAAATTCGTGAAGAATGAGATGTGAATAAGACAAACAAGGACATATGAGTGAGATGCAATAATTTCTTACTTAATAAGTATTTTTATAGGTATGCGTGGAAGGAGTGTGAATATAGAGAGATAAAGGTGGTCCTAAAGGACAACAAACACTTGATGTATGACATAAGTAAAGATATGATTGATAAGAGTTGATGTTTTGCTTAAAAAAAATAAATTTTAAGAGGTCAAGGGTCACGGATGGAGTCTCACTTTGTATGAGAGAGAGAGAGAGAAAAAAAAAGAAGAAGAAAAGAGTGATAGTAGTAGTACTCATGAGGAAACAAAATGGAGGACACGTTTGTCGAATAATTTTTCATAAAAAGGTGTAAAGGATGAAAGGACGATAATAGAATGTACTTAGTATATGATATAAAGGATGATGTAGTAAAATTTTACGTGAAATATAACAACTTGATTTTGAAAAAGGTGGTGAAAAAAAATAAGAAGGATAAACACTCGATTTATTTACCATAAAGTTTAGTGAAGTGTCTTGATAGGAGGAAAGGAAGTCATGAAAAAAAGGATATATTATTTAAAAAAAATAGAATAAATGAGTAACATAATATCATGGCTAGCTTATCGTAAGAGAGGTTTTCACAAGAAGACAAAAGTGATAAAAGGTGTTATGAGATGAGTGATGTGAACAAAGTCATGATAGCTTTACTTAATATTAATTGTTCTTATGGATATGAGTGAAAAGGAAATAGAACAAGGAGTAATTATTGATGTGTACTTGAAAGATGACAAGTTGAAAGACATAAAGAATGTGTCATGATGAATGTGTTTTTATGAGTGTTTAGAGCATACGTGAATATAGTTTGACTTTGAATAGTGATAAAAAGTACTTATAAAACAAAACATCGATAAGAGAAAAAAAATAAAATTTTAATAGAACTCATAAGATGTTTTAGTCTTAATAAGTGTGTTTAATTATAAGTCACTTAGTTTGCATATTCCTAATTCTCTTCTAATTCGTGTAAAGTCTTCATGTTTCAAGGGTTTAGTGAAGATGTCTACTAACTGTTGATTTGTGGGTATGAATTCAAGTTTAATTATGTTGTTTAAGACTTGTTCTCTTAAGAAGTGGTGTCTTATTTGAATATGCTTCGTTCGTGAGTGTAAAATAGGATTTTTAGATAGGTTTATAGCACTAGTATTATCACAGAAAATAGTTGTATTTCAAAATTTAAATCAAAGTCTTTTAAAGTTTGTTTCATCCAGATGACTTGAGTGCATGCTAGGCTAGCAGCTATGTATTCAGCTTCAGTAGTAGATAAAAATACACAGTTTTGTTTCTTACTGAACCATGAAACTAGTGAGTGCCCTAGCATATGACATGTTCCACTTGTGCTTTTTCTGTCAGATTTACTTCCAGCAAAGTCAGCATCGCTTTATGAGATTAAATCAAATGTAGAAGATTTTGAATAAAATAATCCAAAATCAACTGTCTTTTAAATATCTCATTATTCTTTTTACAACTTTAAGATGTGATTCTTTTGGATTTGACTGAAATCTAGCACACAAGCAAACACTGAACATAATATCTGTATGGCTAGCAGTTAAATAGAGTAGTGATTCTATCATACCTCGGTATACCTTTGTGTCTACAGACTTACCATCTTCATCTTTGTCCAAAACAGTAGTTGTGCTCATAGGAGTATTCTTTGAAGCAGTTGAGTTCATGTTGAACCTCTTTAGAAGTTCATGAGCATACTTGGATTGATTGATGAAAACTCCATCCTTGGTTTGCTTAATATGCAGTCCAAGAAAGTAGGTGAGTTCTCCCATCATATTCATTTCAAATTCTTTCTGCATGGACTTAGAGAAATCTTCACAGAGAGTGTTGTTAGTAGATCCAAAGATGATATCGTCCACATAAATTTGAACAATAAGGGTATGATTATTCACTATTTTCACAAATAAAGTAGAGTCTGCTTTGCCTACAGAAAAACCAGTTTTTAATAAAAAAGTTTTTAGTCTGTCATACCAAGCACGAGGTGCTTGTTTCAATTCGTATAAGGCACGTTTTAGTTTAAAAACATGATCTGGATATTGTTCATTTTCAAAACCTGGAGGTTGTTTTACATAAACTTCTTCATTTATAAAACCATTTAGAAATGCACTTTTAACATCCATTTGATATAGTTTGAAATCCATATAGCTTGCATATGCTAAAAACATTCTAATAGATTCAAGTCTAGCAACAGGAGCAAATGTTTCATCAAAGTCAATACCTTCCTCCTGGTTGTATCCTTGAGCTACCAGTCTTGCCTTGTTTCTTATAACATTACCTGTTTCGTCTAGCTTGTTTCTGAAGATCCATCTTGTCCCAATGATCTGATGATCCTTTGGTCTTGGTACAAGATCCCAAACATCATTTCTTTGGAATTGATTCAGTTCTTCAGTCATGGCTAGCATCCAGAACTCATCGATGATGGCTTCATCAATCTTCTTTGGTTCAAGTTGAGAAATGAAAGCCATGTTTGCAATCCGTTCCAGTTGAGCTCTAGTTTGAACCCCCTTGGTCAGGTCTCCCAAAATCTGCTTTTGAGGATGATCTCTGATTTCAACAATGTTCTTTGATGATCATCTTCATTTGATTTAGCTGTGTTATCTAGGAATAAATCTGTACTCTCAACATCATCATCGTTAGTCTGCTTAAGAACAGATTCATCAATAGATTCACAAAAACTGACATGCATAGATTCTTCAATAGTATATGAACTCTTATTAAAAACTCTGTATGCTTTACTATGACTTGAATATCCTAAGAATATGCCTTCAACAGATTTAGCATCAAATTTATCCAGGCTATCTTTTGTGTTAAGGATAAAGCATTTACATACAAAGACTTTAAAATAGTCTATTCTTGGAGTTCTGTCATAGAATAATTCATAGGGAGTTTTATTTAATAAGGGCCTGATAAGAACTCTATTTGTTATATAGCATGCAGTATTAACAGCTTCTACCCAAAAAGATTTAGCAAGATTATTATGTTGGAGCATAGTTCTAGCAGATTCTTGTAGGGTTCTATTCTTTCTTTCTACTACACCATTTTGAGGTGCAGCTCTAGGAAAGGCAAAGTTATGAGAAATACCATGCAAGTTACAAAAAATTACAAAAAGTTCATTATCAAATTCTCCTCCATGGTCACTACGGATTTTTACAATAGAACAAGAATTTTCATTTTGTAATTTTTTACATAAAATTTCAAATTGACAAAACGTATCACTTTTGTTTTTCAAAAATATTACCCAAGTAAATCTTGAGTAATCATCTACAATGACAAAAGCATATTTATTATGATTAAGACTAGCTACTCTAGAAGGACCAAAAAGATCCAGGTGGAGAAGCTCTAAGGGTCTTTTGCTTGAAATGATATTTTTTTATTTGAAAGATGATTTTGACAGTTTTCCTAGTTGACATGCATCACAAAAATAATCCTTTTTAAAAGATATTTTGGGTAACCCACGTACTAACTTATCTTTAGCTAATTTAGACATGTATTTGGAGTTGACATGACCCATTCTCATGTGTCATAAATGTTGAGTGTCATTATTAGCTATAAGGCAATGTTCAGTAATGTTTTCTAGGTATAATTCATATATATTATTTCTTCTTATACCTTTTAAAATGATGTTTTCGTTGGTGTCTGCTATAAGGCATGCATCATGTTTAAAGCTAACATTATAACCTGTGTCACACATTTGACTAATACTTAGAAGGTTATGTTTTAAGCCTTTAACAAGGAGAACGTCTTTGATAAGAGGTTTATCAATATTGCCAATATTACCAATACCAATTATCAAACCTTTGTTGTTATCTCCAAAGGTGACAGTTCCTCCTTCTTTATGATGAAGAACAGCAAAAAGATCTGGATGTCCTGTCATGTGTTTTGAACATCCACTGTCTAATATCCATCTGTTCTTCTTCTTTGGAGCCTGCAAAACATTAAGTAAAACTTCTTTTTGGTACCCAGTCGGGTCCCTTTTTGTTAGACTTTGGAACCCATATCCATTTTGATTTGGGTTTGTCTGTAACTTTAGAGGAGTTCAAGGAATAAGAAATATTATACTCCTTTTTAGGTTCAGAAGAACCTTTGACAAAAGTGGTCTTTTGATTCATACAAGAAGATTTGTTGAAATGAGAGTAGCGAATACCATTCTTGTAGAAAGAGACCTTTTGAGAGGATAAAAGTTTATCTAGGTTCTCTTTTCCTTTAGTAAACTTGAAAATTGTTTTCATAAGGTTCTCAGTTTTTTCTTAATTCTGAAATTTCTACTTGCAGATTTTTAGTCTTGGAGCTAGTAGAAGAGATTTCAGAAGTAATCAGAAAATTTTTCTTTTGTAACTCAGAATTTTCAATACTGAGTTTTTCATTTTTCAGCATAAGCTCTAGATTTTCAGATTTCAAAAGTTTATTTTTGAGAATCATTTTCCTCGATTCTTCAAAAAGTTCCTGAAAAGCATTTTGAAGTTCTTCAAAGGAGAAATCAAGGGATTCACTTACAGAGCTTTCTGCCATGAAGCACATGTTGGCGGTTTCTGCTTCATCATCACTTGACTCTTCACTTGTGAATGGTTCTGAATCATCCCATTGAGCATGCAGAGCCTTTTTCTTGAAGAACCTCTTCTTTGGTTCCTCAGTCTTGGATTTTCTTTGGAGAAGAGGACAATCATGTCTCAAGTGACCTGGCTTATTACACTGATAGCACTTGGAGTCTTCCTTAGGGTCTTTTCTTTCCTTGTGCTTATTTGGAAGCTGGTTCCTTCTCATAAAGCGCTGGGATTTTCTGGTGAGTAGCGCAATTTCAGATTCTTTTTCTGAGTCCTCATTCTTAGAAAGAGCTGGGAAGGCTAGAGTTTTCTTTAAAGGTTGTTCCTCTTCCCTTCTTTCTTTCATATGGACTTCATAAGCCATAAGATTGCCTATTAAGTCATTCAAGGTAAGTTTGGATAAATCTTGAGCTTCTTCAATAGCAGTAGTCTTTTTCTCCCAATCAGTTGTGAGAGATCTCAAGATTTTCTTCACCTTATCTGTCTAGGAATGGATTACACCTAGAGATTTCAGATCGTTGGTGATGTTGGTGAATCTGGTGAACATCTCTGTGATGGGTTCATTTTTGTTCATTTTGAACAGCTCATATTTTCTGACAAGAGATGAGATTTTGGCTTCTTTCGCTTTGTTGGTTTCTTCATGAATAACCTCCAAAGAATGCCAAATATCATAAGCAGATTCACAAATAGATATTCTATTGAATTCATTCTGATCAATGGCACAATATAAGACATTCATAGCCTTTGCATTTAAATTTGTCATTTTCTTTTCTTCATCTGACCATAAGCTATAGTTTGCGGATGGAGATGTGTATGGATGCTCAACAATTTTTCATACAGCAAAATCTATGAACTTGAGAAATATAGCCATTCTGCATTTCCAGTATCCATAGTTAAAGTCGTTGAAGAAAGGAGGACGAGATGCGTGTTGACCTTCAATATCACGAGCATAAGAGGTAGATGCCATATGTGTTGGAAGACTTGTTATGTCGAAACCAGCAAACCAGCTCTGATACCAAATGAAATTCCACTAGAGGGGGGGTGAATAGTGAAATACGATAAAGATCGATAAAATAAAAACAAAATGCAATAAGGCACAGCACATAAAGCACAGAATTTATACTGGTTCGGTCAATTCCCAGACCTACATCCAGTCCCCAAGCAAACCACTTGAGCTTTCCACTATAACATCCGAGTCACCGGATAAATAGTACAACACACTCTTCCTCAGAGGTCTTCTTCTCTCAACAGAGAAGGATAACACCCTCTTTCTCAGAGGTCTACTTCTCTCAACAGAGAAGGGGCACATCCTCTTTCACAGAGGTCTTCTTCTCTCAACAGAGAAGGACAACACCCTCTTTCTCAGAGGTCTACTTCTTTCAACAAAGAAGGAATACAGTGAATAACAGAAAGTTACAATACTTCCTATAGAACCTTCAGAATGATATGAATGCACAAATGAAGGATTCTCAGAATGTTCTGTTCTTTTCACTCAGAAGATACTCTTTGTCAAAGAGTTATTCTTGACTTTTTCTCTTTCTTTTCTTTTTCTTTTTCAAGGCTCTCTTTCAAATATTGAATAAGAATTTTTCTCGTTGTAAGCTCACATGTCCATATGAAATAAGTAATTTGTTTGTGTTTATATAGCCTTAGAAAAATAGTCGTTGCCTTTTTGAAATGATAGTCTTTTTGGGATGTGAGATGTCAAGTCATTTCAAAAACCATCTTTATGGATTTTCGAAAAAGTCTTATTTCCATAAAAGTAGTATATGAGGTACACTAGTCGTTGTAAAATTTTAGGTATTATATAGTTTATGTAAAAAGTCTTTTTCTTACAACAGTACATTGAACGTTGGATGTGTAAGCCATTATGTAGTTTTGTCTTTATTCTAATTAATGATTTGTAGTACTTAAGTATTTTATTTAGAGATTGTCACTTCTTTATTTAAATGAGTGTAAGTACAATAAATGCCTTGAGATCTTTATTTGTAAATAGTCATATCAAGAATTGCTTTATGATGTGCTATTTAATGTCTACAGAGAGAATGAAGGCTTTAAGCAAGTCGATATTCTTGAGTGGGATTAAACTAGTTATTTCTAAAAAGATTTTTAGAGAAGGTATTTAATGTTTTACAAAGAGAATGATGACTTCAAGTAAGTCGACATTCTTGAGTTGTAAAAAGGTAACTAAAGTCTTTTCAAAACATATTATATTTGTTTTTCTTTGTTTAGCCGATTTCTATGTTTTGTCTTTTTCTTACTTATTTAAAATCATTACTTTTCAAGTTGTCTTGTACATGATAGAAGGTACAATTATTACTTTTTGAAATCATGAGCAAATATATCATGTCAAAATACCTTTTTCATAAAGGGTTGTAAGAAGGTACAATTATTGGTTTTCAAAAAAGGTGCTTTTTGAAACTATCGTATACTTTTATGAAATGTAGCTTTTGGGAATGAGTGACTTTTATGTAATATGCAATACGCATGCTTCTGAAGGTTCTGTTACATATGACTCTAAAGAAGAAAAAAGTCTTCATCTTGAGGTAGCCGATCTCTTTAGATGATCTTTAAGAACGCATGGCTCAACAAGCTTTTTCTTCAAGAAGTATGATTTCACTACGGTTGTACTTGAACAGGAGGTCTCCATCCCTTTATGATGAGATATCCTTGCATCAAATACTCATTAGATACATGGCAAAGCATATTCAGTCATAATATAACATTTTTCAAGAAGACATATTATCATATCATATTAAATCAAATATGACAGTGTATCATATTGTGTGTCATCAAAATATATTTTCTCAACATAAATCACTATGAAATATTTTTGACAGCCTTAGAACACATGTATGCAAGAGTGAATCACTATGAAATTTTTTTGACAGCCTTAAAGCAAATATATGCATGATTGAATCACTATGAATTTTTTTTATAGTATTAGAACACATATATGCAAGACTGAATCACTATAAATTTTTTTGACAGCCCTAAAACACATATATGCATGGTTGAATAACTGTGATTTTTTTTTACAGCCTTAGAACACATATATGCCTGATTGAATAACTGTGAAATTTTGTTGCCAGCCTTAGAACACAAATAGGCATGATAGTATTACTATAAAGCTTTTGGACATCCTTCGAACACATGTATGCCTGATTAAATCAGTATGATTTTTTTTCACAGCCTTAGAATAGATATATGCATGATTGAATCCCTACAATGTTTTTTTATAGTTTTAGAGAATATATATATATATATGCGTGATTCAGTCACTATGAAAGTTTTTGATAGCCTTAGAATACATATATTCATGATTCAATCACTATAAATTTTTTTTGGCAACATTATAACACATATATGCATGATTGAATCACTATAAATTTTTTTACAGCCTTAGAACACATATATGCAAGATTAAATAACTATGAAACCTTTGTGAGAATCTTAGAATGCATATATGCTTGATTGAATCACTATAAAAAATTTTAACCACATTAGAAGATATGTATGCATGATTCAATTACTATAAATTTTTTTGATAGCCTTAGAACACATATATGCAATGATTGCATCACTAAGAAATTTTTGTTGACAGCCTTAGAACTCATACATGCAAGATTGAATCACTATGATTTTTTTTGGCAGTATTAGAACAGATATATGCATGATTGAATCACTATAAATTTTTTTGGACAACCTTAGAACACATATCTGCCGGATTCAATCATTATGATTTTTTTTTCTGAAACTTAGAATACATATAAACAAAAACAAAAAAATTTTGACAGTTGTAGAACACATATATGCGTGACTGAATCACAATGAATTTTTTTTTACCTCCTTAGAACACATATATGCATGATTTATAAATTTTTTTGACAACCTCACAACAAATATATGCAAGATTGAATCACTCTGAATTTTTTTTGACAGCCTTATAACACATATATGCATGATTGAATCACAGTGAAATTTTTTTGACATCCTTAGAACAAATATATGCATGATTGAATCACTATAACTTTTTTTTGACATCCTTAAAACACATATATGCTAGATTGCATAACAATGAAAATTGTTAAGAGACTTAGAACACATATATGCATGATTAAATGACTACGATTTTTTTTTACAACCTCAGAACACATATGCATAATTGAATCACTATAAAATTTTTTGACCGCATTAAAACATATATATGAAGGATTCAATCACTATAATTTTTTTCTAACAACCTTAGAACATATATATGTATGATTGAATCACTATGACTTTTTTTTTATAGCCTTTGAACGCATATATGCATGATTGAAACACTACATACAAATTTTTTTTACAACATTAGAACATGCATATGCGTGATTGAATCACTATAAAGTTTTTTTGATAACCTTAGAACACATTTCTGTAGGATTGAATCATGATGATTTTTTTTGACAGCCTTAGAACACATATATGTATGATTAAAGCACTACAAAATATTTTTGATAGCCTTAGAAGACATCTATGCAAGATTGAATCACTATGAAATTTTTTTGACAGCCTTAAAACAAATATATGCATGATTGAATCCCTCTGAATTTTTTTTGATAGTATTATTACACATATATGCATGATTGAATCACTATAAAATTTTTTTTGAGAAACATAGAACACATATATGCATTCTTGAGTCACTACAGTTTTTTTTGACATCCTTAGAACACATATATGCATGGTTGAGTCACTATAATTTTTATTTGACAACCTGAGAACACATATATGCATTATTGAATCACTATGAAATTTTTTTGCCAGCCTTAGAACACATATATGCATGATTGAATAACTATAAAGGTTTTTGACATGCTTGGAACATAGATATGCATGATTAAGTCACTATAAATTTTTTTTACAGCCTTAGAACACATATATTCATGATTGAATCACTATGAAATTTTTTTGATAGGCTTAGAACACATATATACTTGATTGAGTCACTATGAAAGTTTTTGATAGCGTTAGAACACATATATGCATGACTGAATCACTATAAAAAAAAATTGACAGCCTTAGACACACATATACATGATTAAATCATTATAAAATTTTTTTGATAGCCTTAGAACACATATATGCTTGATTGAATTACTCTGATTTTTTTTTTACAACCTTACAACACATATATGAAGGATTGAATCACTATGAAATTTTTTTGACAGCCTTAGAGAACACATATATGCACGATTAAATCACTATTAAATTTTTTTGACAACCTTAGAACACATATATGCATGATTGAATCACTATGAATTTTTTTTGACAGCATTAGAACACATATATGTATGATTGAATCACTATGAATTTTTTTTGACAACCTTAGAACACATATATGCATGATCGAATCACTATAATGTTTTTTCGAAAACCTTAAAATGCATATATGCACGATTGAATCACTATAATTTTTTTTGACAACCTTAGAACATATATATTTAAGATTGAATCACTACAAAAAAAAATTTGACTACCTTAGAACACATATGTGCAAGATTAAATCAATATATTTTTTTTTACAATCTCATAACACAAGTACACAAGATTGAATCACTATGATTTTTTTTGACAGCCCTAAAACAGATATATGCATGATTAAATCACTATGAATTTTTTTTTACAAGCTTAGAACATATATAGGCAACATTGGATCACAACAATTTTTTGTTAACTGCCTTAGAACACATATACGCATGATTAAATGACTATATTTTTTTTCTTGACTGCATTAGAACATATATATGCATGATTGAATCACTATAAAGTTTTTTGACAACCTTAGAACACATATCTGTAGGATTTAGTCATTGTGAAATATTTTTGATAGCCTTAGAAAACATATATATATGATTAAATCAACATGAAATATTTTTTACAGTGTTAAAGCACATATATGCAAGATTAAATCACTATGAAAATTTTTTGAGAGCCTCAAAACAAAAATATGCATGATTGAATATGCATGATTGAATCACTATGAATTTTTTTTGACATCCTTAGAACACATATATGCATGATTGAATCACAATGAATTTTGTTTGACATTCTTAGAACACATATATGCATGATTGAATCAGAATGAATTTTTTTTTTGAGACTTACAACAAATATATGCAAGATTGAATCGCTATGAAATTTTTTTAACAACCCTAGAACACATATATGCATGATTAAATCACTACAAAATATTTTTAATAGCCTTAGCACACATATATGCAAGATTGAATCACTATGAAATTTTTTTGACGGCCTTAAAACAAATATATGCATGATTGAATCCCTATGAATTTTTTTTGACAGAATTATTACACATATATGCATGATTGAATCACTATAAATTTTTTTTGAGAAACGTTTTACACATATATGCATTCTGGAGTCACTATAGTTTTTTTTGACATCCTTAAAACACATATATGCATGGTTGAGTCACTACAATTTTTTTTGACAACCTGAGAACACATATATGCATTATTGAATCACTATGAATTTTTTTTACCAGCCTTAGAACACATATATGCATGATTGAATCACTATAAAAGTTTTTGACATGCTTGGAACAAATATATGTATGAATAAATCACTATAAAATTTTTTTACATCCTTAGAACACATATGCATGATTGAATCACTATGAAATTTTTTTGATAGGCTTAGAACACATATATATTTGATTGAGTCACTATGAAAGTTTTTGATAGCCTTAGAACACATATATGCATGACTGAATCACTATAATTTTTTTTTTACAGCATTAGAACACATATATGCATGATTGAGTCACTAAATTTTTTCTTGACAGCCATAGAACACATATATGCATGATTGAATCACTATAAGTTTTTGTTTACAACCTTAGAACACATATATACGCGGTTGAATGACTATAAATTTTTTTTACAGCCTTAGAACACATATATACGTGATTGAATCACTATAATTTTTTTTGATAGCCTTAGAACACATATATGCATTATTAAATCACAATGAAATTTTTTTGACAACCTTAGACACACATATACATGATTAAATAATTATAATTTTTTTTGACAGCCTTAGAACACATATATGCTTGATTGAATTACTCTCAATTTTTTTTACAACCTTACAACACATATATGAATGATTGAATCACTATGAAATTTTTTTGACAACCTTAGAACACATATATGCATGATTGAATCACTATGAATTTTTTTCGACAACATTAGAACACATATATGTATGATTGAATTACTATGAATTTTCTTTGACAACCTTAGAACACATATATGCATGATTGAATCACTATAAATTTTTTTTATAACCTTAGAATGCATATATGCATGATTGAATCACTATAATTTTTTTTGACAACCTTAGAACACATATATTTAAGATTGAATCACTACAAAGTTTTTTTTGACAACCTTATAACACATATGTGAAAGATTAAATCACTATAATTTTTTTTTTACACCCTCAAAACACGTATACACAAGATTGAATCACTATGATTTTTTTTTGACAGCCCTAGAATAGATATATGCAAGACTGAATCATAGTGATTTTTATTTTACATCCTTAAAACACATATATGCGTGATTGAATCACTATGAAATTTTTTTGACAACCTCAGAACACATATAAGCAAGATTGAATCACAATGATTTTTTTTTAACTACCTTAGAACACATATACCTTTGATTAAATGACTATGATTTTTTTTTTTTACTACCTTAAAACACATATGAATGATTGTATCTATAAAAAAAAAAATTGACAGCATTAAAACATGTATATGCATGATTGAATCACTATAAAGTTTTTTTGACAACCTTAGAACACATATCTGTACAACTTAATCATTGTGAAATATTTTTGATAGCCTTAGAAAAATATATGTATGATTAAATCACCATGAAATATTTTTGACAGTGTTAAAACACATATATGCAAGATTTAATCACTATGAAAATTTTTTGACAGCCTCAAAACAAAAATATGATGATTGAATCACTATGAAGTTTTTTTTTATAGCCTTAGAACACATATGCATGATTGAATCACAGTGAATTTTGTTTGACATTCTTAGAACACATATATGCATGATTGAATCAGTATGAAAATTGTTTTAGAGAGACTTAGAACACATATGCAAGATTGAATCACTATGAAATTTTTTTAACAGCCCTAGAACACATATATGCATGATTAAATGACTTTGAATTTTTTTGACAACCTTAGAGCGCATATATTTATGATTGAATCACTACAAAATTTTTTAACCTTAGTTGAACATATATATGCATGATTCCAATACTACAAAAAAAATTTGACAGCCTTAGAACATATATATGCATCATTGAATCATTATGATTTTTTTTTATAGCCTAACAACACATATATGCATGATTGAATCACTATAAATTTTTTTTTACAGCAATAGAACATATATATGCATTATAGAATCACTATAAAGTTTTTTTGACAACCTTAGAACACATATCTGCAGGATTGAATCATTATGATTTTTTTTTATATCTTAGAATAAATATTTGCTTGATTAAATCACTATGAAATTTTTTTGACAGCTTAGAACACATATATGAATGATTGAATAACTATGATTTTTTTTTTGACAAACTTAAAACACATATATGCGTAATTGAATCATAATAAATTCATGATTGAATCATAATGATTTCTTTTGACAGCCTTAGAACATGTATATGCAGAATTGAATCATTATGAATTTTTTTTTACAACCTTGGAACACATATATGCATGATTGGATTACTATAAAATATTTTTGACAACCTTCGAACACATATAGGCCAGATTGAATCACTATGATTTTTTTTTTGACAACCTTAGAACACATATATGCGTGTTTGAATCACTATAATTTTTTTTTTACAGCATTAGAACACATATATGCTTATTTGAATCACTATAATTTTTTTTTGACAACCTTAGAACATTTATCTACAGGATTGAATCATTATGAATTTGTTTTTTACTGCCTTAGAACACATATATGCATGATTGAATCACAATAAAATATTTTTGACAGCCATAGAACACATTTATGCATGATTGAATCACTATGAAATTTTTTTGATAACCTTAGAACATATATATGCATGATTAAATCACTATAAATTTTATTTGCCAGCATTAGAACACATGTATGCATGATTGAATCAGTATAATATTTTTTTGACAACCTTATAACACATTTATGGATGATTAAATCACTACAAATTATTTTTGACAGCCTTAAGAACACATATATGCAAGATTGAGACACTTTGAAATTTTTTTGACACACTTAAAACAACTATATACATGATTGAATCACTATGATTTTTTTATAGTATTGGAACGCATATATGCATGATTAAATGGCATTAAATTTTTTTTTAGAACTTTAGAACACATATATGCTTGATTGAATCAAAAAAAAAATTAACAGCCTTAAAACACATATATGCATGGTTGAGTCACAATGAAATTTTTTTGACAAGCTTAAAACACATATATGCATGATTTAATCACTATAAATTTTTTTGACAACCTTAGAACACATATATGCATGATTGAATCACTATAAGTCTTTTTTGACAACCATAGAACAATATATGCATGATTGAATCACTATGAAAATTTTTTGACAGCCTTAGAATACATATATGCCTGATTGAATCACCATAAAAAAAAATTGACAACCTTAGACACAGATTTGCATGATTAAATCACTATGAAATTTTTTTGACAGCCTTAGAACACATATATCAAGGATTGAATCACTATAAAAATATTTTGACAGCCATAGAGCACATGTATCCATGATTGAATCACTACAATTTTTTTTGACAACCTTAGAACACATATATGCATGATTAAATCACTATGAAATTTTTTTGACAGCCTTAAAACACATATATGCTTGATTGAATAACTATGAAACTTATTTCACAATGTTAAAATACATATATGCATGATTAAATCACTATGAATTTTTTTTGCCAACCTTAGAACACATATATGCATGATTGAATCACTAAGAATTTTTTTTGACAACGTTAGAACTTATATATGCATGATTGAATTAGAATGATTTTTTTTAGAGCCTTATATCACATATATGCACGATTGAATCACTATGAAATTTTTTTGATAGCCTTAGAACACATGTATGCCCGATTGAGTCACCATGAAAATTTTTTCACAGCCTTAGAACACAAATATGCATGATGGAATCACTATAACTTTTTTGATAGCATTATAACACAAATATGCATGATTGAATCACTATAAAAAAATTTTGACAACCTTAGAACACATATATGCATGATTCAATCACAATAAAATATTTTTGACAGCCTTAGAATAAATATACGCAAGATTGAATCACTTTGAAATTTTTTTTGACAGCCATAGAACACATACACGCATGATTGAATAACTATGAAATTTTTTTGACAACCTTAGAACACATATATCTATGACTGAGTCACTATAAAAATTTTTTGCCATCTTTAGAACACATGTACGCATGATTGAATCACTATAATATTTTTTTGACAACCTTAGAACACATATATGGATGTTTAAATCACTACAAAATATTTTTGATAGCCTTAGAACAAATATATGCAAGATTGAGACACTATGAAATTTTTTTGATAGCCTTAAAACAACTATATGCATGATTCAATCACTATGAATTTTTTTATAGTATCGAAACTCATATAGGCATGATTGAATCACATTAAGATTTTTTTTTAGAACTTTAGAACACATATATGCTTGATTGAATCAGTATAATTTTTTTTTACAGCCTTAGAACAATTATATGCATGGTTGAGTCACTATGAAATTTTTTTGACACGCTTAAAACACTTATATGCATGATTAAATCACTATAATTTTTTTTGACAACCTCAGAACACGTATATGCATGATTGAATCACTATAAGTTTTTTTTGACAACCTTATAACACATATCTGTAGGATTGAATCATTATGATTTTTTTTATAGCCTTAGATCACATATATGCATGATTGAGTGACAATGAATTTTTTTTGACAAGCTTGGAACACATATATGCATGATTGTGACACTATGAATTTTTTTACAACATTCGAACAAATAAATGCAAGATTGAATCCCTAGAATTTTTTTTTTGACAACCTTAGAACACATATATGCAAGATTAGATCACTTTAAATTGTTTTGACAACCTTAGGACAAATATATGCATGATTGAGACATTATAAAAAAAATTTGACAGCCTAAGAGCACATATATGCCTTAGAACACAAATATGGAAGATTGATTCAGTATGTATTTTTTTTTAAATACTTAGCACACATACATGCAAGTTTGAATCACTAAGAATTTTTTTTTTGACAAACTTGGAACACATATATGCGTGAATGGATCATAATGAATTCGTGATTGAGTCATAATGATTTTTTTTTACTGCCTTAGAACATGTATATGCAGGATTGAATCATTATGAATTTTTTTTTACAGCCTTGGAACACATATGTGCATGATTGGATCACTATAAAATATTTTTGACAGCCTTAGAACACATAAACAAGATTGAATGACTATGATTTTTTTTTTACAGCCTTAGAACATATATATGCTTGATTGAAACACTATAAAAAAAATTTGACAACATCAGAACACATATATGCATATTTGAATCACTAAATTTTTTTTTTGACAACCTTAGAACATATATCTACAAGATTGAATCATTATGAATTTGTTTTTTACATCCTTAAAACACATATATGCATGATTGAATCACAATAAAATATTTTTGACAGCCATAGAACACATATATGCATGATTGAACCACTATGAATTTTTTTTAACAACCTTAGAACATATATATGCATGATTGAATCACTATAAAAAAAAATTCCAGCATTGGAACACATGTATATAAGATTGAATCACTATAATATTTTTTTGATAACATTAGAACACATTTATAGTAGATTAAATCACTTCAAAATATTTTAGACAGCCTTAGAACACATATATGCAAGATTGACACACTTTGAAATTTTTTTGACAGCCTTAAAACAACTATATGCATGATTGAATCACTATGATTTTTTTTATAGTATTGGAACACATATATGCATGATTGAATCACATTAATTTTTTTTTTAGAACTTTAGAACACATATATGCTTGATTGAATCACTATAATGTTTTTGAAAGACTTAAAACACATATATGCATGGTTGAGTCACTATGAATGTTTTTTGACAGGCTTAAAACACATATACACATGATTGAATCACTATAATTTTTTTTTACAACCTTAGAACACATATAGGCATGATTAAATCACTATAAGTTTTTTTTGACAACCTTAGAACACATATATGCATGATTGAATCACTATGAATTTTTTTTGACAGCCTTAGAACATATATATGCATGATTGAATCACTATAAAAAAATTTTGACAGCCTTAGAATACATATATGCATGATTAAATCACTATAAATTTTTTTTGACAACCTTGGACACATATACGCATGATTAAATCACTATAAATTTTTTTTGATAATATTAGAACACATATATCCTAGATTGAATTACTATAAAATTTTTTTGACAGCCATAGAACACATGTATGCACAATTGAATCACTATATTTTTTTTGACAACCTTAGAACATATATATGCATGATTCAATCACTATGAATTTTTTTTGACAGCCTTAAAACTCATATATGCGTGATTGAATAACTATAAAATTTATTTCACAATGTTAGCATACATATATGCATGATTAAATCACTATGATTTTTTTTTGCCAGCCTTAGAACACATATATGCATGATTGAATCACTAAGGATTTTATTTGGCAATGTTAGAACTTATATATGCATGATTGAATTAGAATGAATTTTTTTTAGAGCCTTAGATCACATATATGTACGATTGAATCATTATAAAAAAAATTTGATAGCCTTAGAACACATGTATGCCCGATTGAGTCGCCATGAATTTTTTTTCACAGCCTTTGAACACAACTATGCAAGATTGAATCACTATAATTTTTTTATAGCATTAGAACACAAATATGCATGATTGAATAACTATAGTTTTTTTTTTACAACATTGGAACACATATATGCATGATTGAAGCACAATAAAATATTTTTGATAGCCTTAGAACACAAATACGTAATATTGAATCACTATGAAAATTTTTTAACAGCTATATAACACATATATGCATGATTGAATCACTATGAAATTTTTTTGACAACTTTAGAACACATATATGCATGATTGAATCACTATAAAACTTTTTTGCCAGCATTAGAACACAAGTACGCATGATTGAATCTCTATAATATTTTTTTGACAACCTTAGAACACATATATGGATGATTAAATCACTACAAAATATTTTTGACAGCCTTAGAACACATATATGCAAGATTGAGACACTGTGAAATTTTTTTGACAGCCTTAAAACAACTATATGCATTATTGAGTCATTATGAATTTATTTATAGTATTGGAACTCATATATGCATGATTGAATCACATTTAAAAAATTTTTGAGAACTTCAAAACACATATATCCTTGATTGAATCAATATAAATTTTTTTGATAACCTTAGAACACATATATGCATGGTTGAGTCACTATGAATTTTTTTGACACACTTAAAACACATATATACATGATTGAATAACTATAATTTTTTTTAACAATCTTAGAACACATATATGCATGAATGAATCACTATAAGTTTTTTTTCACAACTTTAGAACATATATATGCATGATTGAATCACTACGAAATTTTTTTGACAGCCTTAGAACACATATATGCAAGATTGAATCACTGTGAAATTTTTTTGACAGCCTTAGAATACATATATGCATGATTGAATCACTATAAATTTTTTTTGACAACCTTAGACACACATATGCATGATTTAATCACTATAATTATTTTTTGACAGCGTTAGAACACATATATGCTGGATTGAATCACTATGAAAATATTTTGAAAGCCATAGAACACACATATCCTTGATTGAATCACTATTAAATTTTTTTGACAACCTTAGACCACATATTTGCATGATTGAATCACTATGAATTTTTTTTGACACCCTTAAAGTTCATATATGCTTGATTGAATGACTATGAAATTATTTTCAGAATGTTAGAATACTTATATGCATGATTAAATCACTCTGAATTTTTTTTGCCAGCCTTAGAACTCATATATGAAACATTGAATCACTATGAGAATTTTTGGACAAACTTAGAACCCATATATACATGGTTTATTCACTATGAATTTTTTTTGACAACCTTTGAACACATATATGCATGATTGAATCACCATGAATTTTTTTTTACAGCATTAAAACACAAATACGCATGATTGAATCACTATAAATTTTTTTGACAACCTTAGAACACATATATGCAAGATTGAATCACTATAAATTTTTTTTGACAACCTAAGAAGACATATATGCCTAATTGACTTACTATGAATTTTTTTTTGACAACCTTAGAACATATATATGCAAGATTGTATCACTATGATTTTTTTTTACAGCATTAGAACAAATATATGCATGATTGAATCACTAGAAATGTTTTTTGACAACCTCAGAACACATACATGCAGGATTGAATCACCATAAAAAAATTTTGACAGCCTCAGAACTCATATATGCAACATTGAATCACTGTAAAATTTTTTTGAAAGCCTCAGAATACATACATGCATGATTGAATCACTGTGATTTCTTTTTGACAGCCTTAGAACACATATATAAATGATTCAATTTTTTTTGACAGCCTTATACCACATATATGCAAGATTGAATCACTATGAAATGTTTTTGACAACCTTAGAACACATATATGCAAGATTGAATCACCATAATTTTTTTTTTAATACTTAGAACACATATATGCATGATTGAATCACTATGATTTTTTTTTTATAGGCATAGATTACATATATGCAAGATTGAATCAAAATGAAATTTTTTTTATAGCCTTAGAACACATATACGCTTGATTGAATCAATACAAAATTTTTTTGACAGCATTAGAACACATCTATGAATGATCGAATCACTATAATTTTTTTTGACAACTTTATTACGCATATATGCAAGATTGAATCACTATGAATTTTTTTAACAGCCTTAAAACACATATATGCATGATGGAATCACTATAAATTTTTTTTGATAGCCTTAGAACACATATATGCATGATTGAATCACTATGATTTTTTTTTACAACCTTAGACACATATATGCCGGATTGAATCACTATGAAATTTTGTGGACAGCCTTAGAACACACATATGAATGACTGAATCACTATAAAAAAATTTTGACAACCTTTGAACACATATATGCATCATTGAATCACCATGAAAATTTTTTGACAGCATTAGAGCACATATATGCATGATTGAAACACTATAATTGTTTTTTACAATCATAGAACATATATATGCAAGATTGAATCACTATAATTTTTTTTTGACAACCTAAGAACACATATATGCTTGATTGACTTACTATGTTTTTTTTATGACAACATTAGAACACATATATGCAAGATTGTATCACTATGAATTTTTTTTGACAGCCTTAGAACACATACATGCATGATTGAATCACTATAATTTTTTTTTACAGCATTAGAACACATATGTGCATGATAGAGTCACCATAAAATTTTTTTGACAACCTTAGAACGCATATACGCAAGATTGAATCACTATAAAAATTTTTTGACAACCTTAGAACACATATATGCAAGATTGAATTACTATGAATTTTTTTTTACAAACTTAGAACACATATATGCATGAATGAACCATAATGATTTTTTTTTACAGCCTTAGAACACATATATGCATGATTGAATCACAACGATTTTTTTTTATAGGCTTAGATCACATATATGCATAAATAAATGACTATAAATTTGTTTTGACAACCTTAGAACACATAGATGCCGGATTGAATCACTATAAATTTTTTAACTGGTTTAGAACATATACATGCATTATTCAATCACTGTGAATTTTTTTTTACAGTCTTAGAACTCATATATGCATGATTGAATCACTATGAAATTTTTTGACAGCATTATAACACATCTATGAATGATTGAATCACTATAAAAAAAAATTCACAACACTAGAACACAAATGATTAAATCACTAAAAAAAATTTTTTGATAGCCTTAGAACACATGTATGCTTGATTGAATTACTATGAAATTTTTGTAACAACCATAGAATACATGTATGCTTGATTGAATCATTATGTTTTTTTTAAAAGCTTTAGAATATATATGCATGATTAAATCACTATAAAATATTTTTGACAACTATAGAACACATATATGCGACATTGAATCACTATAAATTTTTTTTGACAGCCTTAGAACACATATATGCATGATTGAGTCACTATAAATTTTTATTGACAACCATAGAACACGTATATGTAAAGATTGAATCACTATGAATTTTTTTTTAAAGGCTTAGAACTCAAATATGCAGGATTGATTCACTATGAATTTTTTTTGACAACCTTAGAACACACATATGCATGATTGAATGACTGTGAATTTTTTTTAAAGCCAGAGAACACATTAATGCATGATTGAATCACTTTAATTTTTTTTGACAACATTAGAACACATATATGCATGATTGGATCACCATAAAAAATTTTTGACACCTTTAGAACACATATATGCAAGATTGAATCACTTTGAGATTTTTTGGATAGCCTTCAAACACATATTTGCGTGGTTGAATCACTATGAATTTTTTTTGACATCCTTTGAACACATATATGCTTGATTAAATCACCTCGAAATTTTTTTGACAGCATTAGAACATATATATGCTTGAATGAATCACTATAATTTTTTTTGACAACCTTAGAACACATATATGCATGATTGAATCACTATAAATTTTCTTTGACAACCTAAGAACACATATATGCATGATTGACTCACTATGAATTTTTTTTGGAAACCTTAGAACACAAATATGCCCGATTATATCACTATGAAAATTTTTTGACAGCATTAGAACAAATATATGCATGATTAAATCTCTAGAATTTTTTTTTGACAATCGCAGAACACATACACGCAAGATTGAATGAATGACTATATTTTTTTTTACAGCCTCAGAACACATATATGCAACATTGAATCACTGTGAATTTTTTGAAAGCCTCAGAACACATACATGCATGATTGAATCACTGTGGATTTTTTTTCACAGCCTTAGAGCACATATATAAATTATTGAAATTTTTTTGACAGCCTTATACCACATATATGCATGATTGAATCACTATGAAATTTTTTTGAAAACCTTAGAACACATATATGCATGATTGAATCAACATAAAATTTTTTTTATAGCCTTAGAACACATATATGCATGATTAAATCACAATGAGTTTTTTTTTACGAGCTTAGAATACATATATGCAAGATTGAATCACCATGAAATTTTTTTGAGAACCATACAATACATATATGCAAGATTGAATTTTTTTTTACAGCCTCAGAACACATATACACTTGATTGAATCACTACAATTTTTTTTTTACAGCACTAGAACACATCTATGAATGATTGAATCGCTATAATTTTTTTTTGACAACCTTATTACGCATAAATGCATGGTTGAATCACTATGATTTTTTTTAACAACCTTAAAACACATATATGCATGATTGAATCACTATAATTTTTTTTAGAGCTTTAGATCACATATATGTATGATTGAATCACTATGATTTTTTTTGACAACCTTAGACACATATATGCATGATTAAATCACTATAAAAAATTTTTGACATCCTTAGAACACATATATGCATGATTGAATCACTAAGGATTTTTTTTGGCAATGTTAGAACTAATATATGCATGATTGAATTAGAATGACTTTTTTTAGAGCCTTAGATCACATATATGCACGATTGAATCACTATAAAAAATTGTTGACAGCCTTAGAATACATATATGCATGATTGAATCACTATAAAAAAATTTTGACTACCTTAGACACATATATGCATGATTTAATCACTATAATTATTTTTTGACAGCCTTAGAACACATATATGCTGGATTGAATCACTATGAAAATATTTTGAAAGCCATAGAACACATATATGCTTGATTGAATCAATATTAAATTTATTTGACAACCTTAGACCACATATTTGCATGATTGAATCACTATGAAATTTTTTTGACACCCTTAAAGTTCATATATGCTTGATTGAATGACTATGAAATTATTTTCAGAATGTTAGAATACATATATGCATGATTAAATCACTATGATTTTTTTTTTGCCATCATTAGAACTCATATAGGCAACATTGAATCACAATGAGATTTTTTGGACAAACTTAGAACCCATATATACATGGTTTAATCACTATGAATTTTTTTTTACAACCTTTGAACACATATATGCAAGATTGAATCACCATGAAATTTTTTTGACAGCATTAGAACACATATATGCATGATTGAATCACTATAATTTTTTTTGACAACCTTAGAACATATATATGCAATATTGAATCACTATAAATTTTTTTTGACAACCTAAGAACATATATATGCCTGATTGACTTACTATGATTTTTTTTTGACAAACTTGGAACACATATATGCAAGATTGTACCACTATGAAATTTTTTTGACAGCATTAGAACAAATATATGCATGATTGAATCACTAGAAATGTTTTTTGACAACCTCAGAACACGTACATGCTGGATTGAATCACTATAATTTTTTTTGACAGCCTCAGAACTCATATTTGCAACATTGAAGCATTGTGAAATTTTTTTGAAAGCCTCAGAACACATACATGCATGATTGAATCACTATGATTTCTTTTTGACAGCCTTAGAACACATATATAAATGATTGAAATTTTTTTGACAGCCTTATACCACAAATATGCATGATTGAATCGCTATGAAATTTTTTTGACAACCTTAGAACACATATATGCATGATTGAATCACCATAATTTTTTTTTTAATACTTAGAACACATATATGCATGATTGAATCACTATGATTTTTTTTTACAGGATTAGATTACATATATGCAAGATTGAATCAAAATGATTTTTTTTTAAAGCCTTAGAACACATATACGCTTGATTGAATCAATATAATTTTTTTTTACATCATTAGAACACATCTATGAATGATCGAATCACTATAATTTTTTTTTGACAACTTTATTATGCATATATGCAAGATTGAATCACTATGAATATTTTTAACAGCGTTAAAACACATATATGCATGATGGAATCACTATAAATTTTTTTGATAGCCTTAGAACACATATATGCATGATTGAATCACTGACTTTTTTTTACAACCTTAGACACATATATGCATGATTAAATCAGTATAAGCTATTTTTGACATCCTTAGAACACATATATGCATGATTGAATCACTATAATTTTTTTTTGACAACCTTTGAACACATATATCCATGATTGAATCACCATGAAATGTTTTTGACAGCATTAGAACACATATATGCATGATTGAAACACTATAATTGTTTTTGACAACCATAGAACACAGATATGCAAGATTGAATCACCATATTTTTTTTTGACAACCTAAGAACACATATATGCCTGATTGACTTACTATGATTTTTTTTTTACAACATTAGAACACATATATGCAAGATCGTATCACTATGAAATTTTTTTGACAGCCTTAGAACACATATATGCATGATTGAATCACTATAAATTTTTTTTTACAGCATTAGAACACATATATGCATGATTGAGTCACCATAATTTTTTTTTTACAACCTTAAAACACATATACGCAAGATTGAATCACTATAAAAAAAAATTGACAACCTAAGAACACATATATGCCTGATTGACTTACTATGAAATTTTTTTGACAATTTTAGAACACATAAATGCAAGATTGTATCACTATGAAATTTTTTTGACAGCCTTAGAACACATATGCATGATTGAATCACTATAAATTTTTTTTTACAGCATTAGAACACATATATGCATGATTGAGTCACCATAAAAAAATTTTAACAACCTTAGAACACATATACGCAAGATTGAATCACTATAATTTTTTTTGACTGCCTTAGAACACATATATGCAAGATTGATCTGCTATGAATTTTTTTTGACAAACTTAGAACACATATATGCATGAATGAACAAACCATAATGATTTTTTTTTACAGCCTTAGAACACATATATGCATGATTGAATCACAATGAAATTTTTTTGATAGGCTTGGATCACATATTTGCATGATTAAATGACTATAAATTTTTTTACACAACCTTAGAACACATAGATGCCAGATTGAATCACTATAAAAAATTTTGACCGCTTTAGAACATATACATGCATGATTCAATCACTGTGAAATTTTTTTGACAGTCTTAGAACTCATATATGCATGATTGAATAACTATGAAATTATTTGACAGCATTAGAACGCATCTATGAATGATTGAATCACTATAAAAAAAAATTCACAACCCTAGAACACATATGATTAAATCACTAAATTTTTTTTGACAGCCTTGCAACACATGTATGCTTGATTGAATTACTTTGAAATTTTTGTAACAACCATAGAATACATGTATGCTTGATTTAATCATTATGATTTTTTTTTAAAAGCTTTAAAACATATATGCATGATTGAATCACTATAAAATATTTTTGACAGCTATAGAACACATATATGCGACATTGAATCACTATACATTTTTTTTGATAGCCTTAGAACACATATATGCATGATTCAGTCACTATAAACTTTTATTGACAACTATAGAACACGTATATGCAAAGATTGAATCACTATGAATTTTTTTTGAAAGGCTTAGAACACAAATATGCAATATTGAATCACTATAAAAATTTTTTGACAACCTTAGAACACATATATGCATGATTGAATCACTATAATTTTTTTTTTACAGCATTAGAACAGATATATGCATGATTGAGTCACCATAAATTTTTTTTTACAACTTTAGAACACATATACGCAAGATTGAATCACTATAAATTTTTTTTGACAACCTAAGACCACATATATACAAGATTGAATCACTTTGAGATTTTTTGGAAATGCTTCGAACACATATTTGCATTGTTTAATCACTATGAATTTTTTTTGACATCCTTTGAACATATATATGCTTGATTGAATCACCTTGAAATTTTTTTGACAGCATTAGAACATATATATGCATGATTGAATCACTATAATTTTTTTTTACAACCTTAGAACACATATATGCATGATTGAATCACTATAAAAATTTTTTCACAACCTAATAACACACATAATCTTGATTGACTCACTATGATTTTTTTTTTGACAACCTTAGAACACATATATGCAAGATTGTATCACTATGAATTTTTTTTTACAGCATTAGAACAAATATATGCATGATTAAATATCTAGAATTTTTTTTTGACAATCTCAGAACACATACACGCATGATTGAATCACTATAAATTTTTTTTACAGACTCAGAACGCATATATGCAACATTAAATAATTCTGAATTTTTTTTGAAAGCCTCAGAACACATACATGCATGATTGAATCACTGTGGATTTTTTTTGACAGCCTTATAACACATATATAAATGATTGAATTTTTTTTGACAGCCTTATACCACATATATGCATGATTGAATCACTATGAACTTTTTTTGACAACCTTAGAACACATATATGCATGATTAAATCACCATAAAAAATTTTGTATAGCCTTAGAACACATATATGCAAGATTGAATCACAATGATTTTTTTTTACAGCCTTAGAATACATATAAGCAAGATTGAATCACTATGATTTTTTTTTAGAACCACACAATACATATATGCAAGATTGAATTTTTTTTACAGCCTTATAACACATATACACTAGATTGAATCACTATAAAAAAAATTTTACAGCACTAAAACACATCTACGAGTGATTGAATCACTATAATTTTTTTTTGACAACCATATAATACATATATGCATGGTTGAATCACTATGAATTATTTTAACAGCCTTAAAACACATATATGCATGATTGAATCACTATAAATTTTTTTTTAGAGCCTTAGAACACATATATGCATGATTGAATCACTATGATTTTTTTTTGACAACCTTAGACACATATATGCATGATTAAATCACTATAAATTTTTTTTTACATCCTTAGAACACATATATGCATGATTGAATCACTATGAAATTTTTTTGAAAGCCTTAGAACAAAAATATGAATAATTGAGTCACTATGAAATTTTTTGGACAACCTTAGAACACATATATGCATGATTGAATCACTATGAATTTTTTTTTACAATGTTAGAAGACATATATGTATGATTGAGTCACTACGAAGTTTGTTTGACAGCCTTAGAATACACATATGCATGATTGAATGCCCAATTTTTTTTTTGACAGTCTTAGAACCCACATATGCATGATTGAATCACCAAAATGCTTTTTTGACAGCCTTAGAACACATATATGCATGATTGAATCACTATAACAATTTTTTTGACAGCATTAGAACAAATATATGCATGATTGAATCACAATAAATTTTTTTTGACACCCTTAGAATAAATATATGCAAGATTGAATCACTATGAGATTTTTTGGACAACCTTAGAACACATATATGCAAGATTGAATCAATTTGAATTTTTGTTGACATCCTTAGAACACATATATGCATGATTGAATCACCATGAATTTTTTTTCTGCATTAGAACACATATATGCATGCTTAAATCACTATAATTTTTTTTGGACGACCGTAGAACATATATATGCATGATTGAATCACTATAATTTTTTTTTGACAACCTAATAACACAAATAAGCCAGATTGACTCACTATGATTTTTTTTTTACAACCTTAGAACATATATATGCAAGATTGTATCACTATGAAATGTTTTTGACAGCATTAGAACAAATATATGCATGATTAAATCTCTATAAATATTTTTTGACAATCTCAGAACACAGACATGCCTTATATATAAATCTTTTTTGACAATCTTAGAACACATATATAAATGATTTAAATTTTTTTGACAGCCTTATACCACATATATGCATGATTGAATCACTATGAATTTTTTTTGACAACCTCAGAACACATATATGCATGATTGAATCACCATAAAAAAAATTTATAGCCATAGAACACATATATGCAAGATTGTATCACTATGAATTTTTTTTTAGAGCATTAGAACAAATATATGCATGATTAAATATCTAGAAATCTTTTTTGACAATCTCAGAACACATACACGCACGATTGAATCACTATAAATTTTTTTTACACACTCAGAACGCATATATGCAACATTGAATAATTCTGAATTTTTTTTTAATGCCTCAGAACACATACATGCATGATTGAATCACTGTGGATTTTTTTTTACAGCCTTACAACACATATATAAATGATTGAAATTTTTTTGACAGCCTTATACCACATATATGCATGATTGAATCACTGTGAACTTTTTTTGACAACCTTAGAACACATATATGCATGATTGAATCACCGTAAAAAAAAATTATAGCCTTAGAACACATATATGCATGATTGAATCACCATGATTTTTTTTTACAGCCTTAGAATACATATATGCAAGATTGAATCACTATGATTTTTTTTTTAGAACCATACAATACATATATGCAAGATTGAATTTTTTTTACATCCTTCGAACACATATACGCTAGATTGAATCACTACAAATTTTCTTTTACAACACTAGAACACATCTAAGAATGATTGAATCACTATAAAAATTTTTTGACAACCATACAATACATATATGCATGGTTGAATCACTATGAATTATTTTAACAGCCTTAAAACACATATATGCGTGATTGAATCACAATAAAATTTTTTTGAGAACCTTAGAACACATATATGCATGATTGAATCGCTATGATTTTTGTTTTGACAACCTTAGACACATATATGCATGATTAAATCACTATAAATTTTTTTTGACATCCTTAAAACACATATATGCATGATTGAATCACTATGAAATTTTTTTGAAAGCCTTAGAACAAAAATATGAATGATTGAGTCGCTATGAAATTTTTTGGACAACCTTAGAACACATATATGCATGATTGAATCACAATGAATTTTTTTTTACAATGTTAGAAGACATATATGTATGATTGAGTCACTACGAAATTTGTTTGACAGCCTTAGAATACACATATGCATGATTGAATGCCCAATTTTTTTTTGACAGTCTTAGAACACACATATGCATGATTGAATCACCAAAATGCTTTTTTGACAGCCTTAGAACACATATATGCATGATTGAATGACTATAACATTTTTTTTGACAGCATTAGAACAAATATATGCATGATTGAATCACAATAAAATTTTTTTGACACCCTTAGAATAGATATATGCAAGATTGAATCACTATGAGACTTTTTGGACAGCCTTAGAACACATATATGCAAGATCGAATCACTTTGAATTTTTGTTGACATCCTTAGAACACATATATGCATGATTGAATCACCATGAATTTTTTTTTTCTGCATTAGAACACATATGTGCATGCTTAAATCACTATAATTTTTTTTGGACGACCGTAGAACATATATATGCATGATTGAATCACTATAATTTTTTTTTGACAACCTAATAACACAAATAAGCCAGATTGACTCACTATGATTTTTTTTTTACAACCTTAGAACATATATATGCAAGATTGTATCACTATGAAATTTTTTTTACTGCATTAGAACAAATATATGCATGATTAAATCTCTAGAAATCTTTTTTGACAATCTCAGAACACATACACGCCTTATATATAATTTTTTTTTGACAATCTTAGAACACATATATAAATGATTGAAAATTTTTTGACAGCCTTATACCACATATATGCATGATTGAATCACTATGAATTTTTTTTGACAACCTTAGAACACATATATGCATGATTGAATCACCATAAAAAAAAATTTATAGCCATAGAACACATATATGCATGATTGAATCACTATGATTTTTTTTTACAGCCTTAGAATAGATATATGCAAGATTGAATCACTATGAATTTTTTTTTAGAACCATACAATACATATATGCAAGATTGAATTTTTGTTTATAGCCTTAGAACACATATACGCTTGATTGAATCACTATAAATTTTTTTTACAGCACTAGAATACATCTATGAATGATTGAATCACTATAAAAATTTTTTGACAACCTTATTATGCATATACGCATGGTTGAATCATTATGATTTTTTTTAACAGCCTTAAAACACATTAATGCATGATTGAATCACTATAAATTATTTTTGACAGCCTTAGAACACATATATGCATGATTAAATCACTATGATTTTTTTAAGACAACCTTAGACACAAATATGCAAGATTAATTCACTATAAAATTTTTTTAACATCCTTAGAACACATATATGCATGATTGAATCACTATAATTTTTTTTGACAACCTTAGAACACATATATACAAAGATCGAATCACTATGAATTTTTTTTTAAAGCCTTAGAACAAAAATATGAATATTTGAATCACTATGAAATATTTTGGACTAACTTACAACACATATATGCTTGGTTGAATCACTATGATTTTTTTTTGACAATGTTAGAAGACATATATATATATGATTGCGTCACTACAAAATTTTTTTTGACAGCCTTAGAATACACATATGCTTGATTGAATGACAAATTTTTTTTTTGACAGTCTTAGAATACACATATACAGGATTGAATCACCAAAATGCTTTTTTGACAGCCTTAGAACACATATACACATGATTGAATCACTATAACATTTTTTTTTACAGCATTAGAACACATATATGCATGATTGAATCACCATAAAAATTTTTTGACACCCTTAGAACATATATATGCAAGATTGAATCACTCTGAGATTTTTTGGATAGCCTTAGAACACATATATGCAAGATTGAATCACTTTGAATTTTTGTTGACATCCTTAGAACACATATATGCATGATTGAATCACCATAAATTTTTTTTTACTGCACTAGAACACATATATGCATGGTTAAATCACTATATTTTTTTTGAACAACCGTAAAACACATATATGCATGATTGAATCACTATAAAAAAGTTTTGACAACCTAACAACACACATAAGCCTGATTGACTCACTATGAATTTTTTTTGACAACCTTAGAACGCATATATGCAAGATTGTATCGCTATGAATTTTTTTTTATAGTATTGGAGCAAATATATGCATGAATGAATCACTATAAATTTTTTTTGACAACCTTAGAATACATATATACAAAGATTGAATCGCTATAATTTTTTTTTGACAGCCTTAAAACACATATATGCAAGATTGAATCACTGTGAATTTTTTTTGACAACCTTAGATCACATATATGCATGATTGAGTCACTATGAATTTTTTTTGACAGCCTAAGAACACACATATGCATGATTGAATGACTATGGAATTTTTTTGAAAGCCTTAGAACACATATATACATGATTGAATCACTATAAAAAAATTTTACAGCATTAGAACATATATATGCATTATTGAGTCCCCATAAATTTTTTTTGACAACCTTAGAACACATATATGCAAGATTGAATGACTATAAAATTTTTTGGACAGCCTTAGAACACATATAAGCATGATTAAAGCACTATGAATTTTTTTTTATGACCTTACAACACATATATGCATGATTGAATCACCATGAATTTTTTGTACAGCATTAGAACACATATATGCGTGATTGAATCAGTATGAATTTGTTTTGACAACCTTACAACACATATATGCATGAATGAATCAGAATAACATTATTTCGACAAACTAAAAACTCATATATGCATGACTGAATCACTATGAATTTTTTTTTACAACCATAGAATACATATAAGCATGATTGTATCACTATAAATTTTTTTTGATAGCATTAGAACAAATATATGCACGATTGAGTCACTAGATTTTTTTTTGACAACCTCAGAACACATATATGCATGATTAAATCACTATAATTTTTTTTTTAGATCCTCAGAACACATATACGGCAGATTGAATATCTGTGTTTTTTTTTACTGCCTAAGAACAAATATATGCATGATTGAATCACTATGGAATTTTTTTGACAGCCTTAGAACACATATATCCATGATTTAATCACTATGAATTTTTTTTTAGAGCCTTAGAACACATATATGCATGATTGAATCAGTATGAAATACTTTTAATAGCCTTAGAACATAAACATGCTTGATTGAATCACTATGAATTTTCTTTTACAACCTTCGACACATATATGCATGGTTAAATTGCAATAACTTTTTTTTGACCGCCTTAGAACACCTATATGCATGATTGAATTACTATGAATTTTTTTTAACAACCATAGAATACATATATGCTTGATTGAATCATTATTCAATTTTTCTGATAGCGTTAGAACACATATATGCAAGATTGAATCACTATTAAATATTTTTGACAGCCTTAGAACACATATGTGCGAGATTAAATCACTATAAAAAAATTTTGACTGCCTTAGAACACATATATCCATGATTGAATTACTATGATTTTTTTTAACTACCACAGAATCCATATATGCTTGATTGAATCATTGTGAATTTTTTTTTACAACCTTAAAACACATATATGCAAGATTGAATCACTATGAAATATTTTTGACTGCCTTAGAACACATATATGCAAGATTGAATCATTATAATTTTTTTTTTGACATCCTTAGAACACATATATACATGATTGAATCACTATAAACTTTTTTTGACAACCTTAGAACACATATATGCAAGATTGAATCTCTATAAATTTTTTTTGACAGCCTTAGAACACATATATGCATGATTGAATCACTATGAAATTTTTTTGATAGCCTTAAAACACACATATGCATGATTGAATGGCCATGAATTTTTTTTTAAAGCCTTAGGACACATATATGCATGATTGAATCACTACAATTTTTTTGTTACTGCATTACAACACATATATGCGTGATTGAATCACCATAAATTTTTTTTGACAACCTTAAAACACATATATGCAAGATTGAATCAGTATGAAATCTTTTGGAGAGCCTTAAACAACATATATGCAAGATTGAATCACTATGAAATTTTTTTGACAGGCTTAGAATACATATATGCGTGATTGAATCACCATGAAATTTTGTTGACAGCATTAGAACACATATATGCATGATTGAATCACTATAAATTTTTTTGACAACCTTAGAACATAAATATGCGTGATTAAATCACTATAAAAAATTTTGTTCAGCCTAAGAACACATATATCCATGATTGAATCACTATAAAAAAATTTCGACAACCTTAGAACACATATATGCATGATTGTATCAATATGAATTTTTTTGACAACATTAGAAAAAATATATGCATGATTGAATCAGTAGATTTTTTTTTGACAACCTCAGAACACATATATGCATGATTGAATCAGTATAATTTTTTTTGATAGCCTCAGAACACATATATGCAAGATTATATCTCTGTAAAAAAAATTTGACAACCTTCGAGCACATATATGCTTGATTGAGACAATGTGAAAAAATTTTAACCTCCCTAGACCACATATATAAATGATTGAAATTTTTTGTTTACCCTTATAACACATGCATGATTTAATCACTATGAATTTTTTTGGACAACCTTAGAACACATATATACATGATTGAATCGCCATCAATGTTTTTAACAGCCTTAGAACACATATATGCATGATTGATTAACTATGAATTTTTTTTTACAGCCTTAGAACACAAATATGCAATATTGAATCACTATAATTTTTTTTTTAGAGCCTTAGAATACATATATGCAAGATTGAAGTTTTTTTGACAGCCTCGAACAAATATATATATATGAATGATTAAATTACTATGAAATTTTTTTGAGAGCCTTAGAACACATATATGCATGATTGAATCATAATGAATTTTTTTGACAGCCTTAGAACACATATATGTATGATTGAATCACTATGAAATTTTTTTGCAACCATATAACACATGTATGCATGATTGAATCACTACAATTTTTTTTTTGACAGCCTTAGAACACATATATGCATGATTGAATCACTATAATTTTTTTTGACCGCCTTACAACACATATATGCATGATTGAATCACTATGAATTTTTTTTACAATGTTAGAACACATATATGCATGATTGCGTTTTTGTTTGAGCAAGATGGTTGATTTGTTTAAGTGTGAAACACTCAGATTTTGGAGTTGGTTGTAGTTTAAATGCTTATTCAAATGAGGGTCAACCTAGAGTATGCAAACTCTCGTTATACTCACTGTATTAGTCTTGCCTTATTCAAGTTAAAGAAGGAAACTTTTGACTTGATATAATATGTTGGATCAAGGTAATATTGCAAGGCTGCATCTTATGCGTATGTATACTCTAACTCGTGATTGAGTCACTATGACTTTTTTTTGACAGCCTTAGAACACAAATAAGCATGATTGAATAATTGCAAAAAAAATTTGACACCATTAGAACACATATTTGCATGATTGAATCACTATAAATTTTTTTTGACAACCTTAGAACAGATATATGAAAGATCGAATCACTACAAAAAAATTTTGACAGACTTAGAACATACATATGCAAGATTGAATCACTATGAAATTTTTTCCATAGGCTTAAAACACATGTATGCATGATTGGATCACTATGATTTTTTTTTTACAGCATTAGAACACATATTTGCATGATTAAATCACTATAATTTTTTTTTGAATACCTTAGAACACATATATACCGGATTAAATCACTATGATTTTTTTTTATAGACTTAGAACACACATATGCATGATTGAGTCACCATGGTTTTGTTTTACAGCCTTAGAACACATATATGCATGATTGAACCACAACAATATTTTTTTATAGCATTAGAACAAATATATGCATGATTGAATCACTATAATTTTTTTTTTGACAACCTTAGAACACATATATGCAAGATTGAAACACTATCAATTTTTTTTTATAGCCTTAGAACAAATATATGCATGATTGAATGACTATGAAATTTTTTTGACATCCTTAGAACACATATATGCATGATTGAATCACTGTGGATTTTTTTTTATGTCCTTAGTACACATATATGCATAATTGAATCACTATAAAAAATTTTTGACAATGTTAGAACATATATGCTTGATTGAGTCACTATGATTTTTTTTTGACAACCTTAGAACAAATATATGCATGATTGAATCACCATAAAAAATTTTTTGACAACCTTAGATTGATTGAATCACCGTGGAATTTTTTTGACATCCTTAGAACACATATATGCATAATTGAATCACTATAGAAATTTTTTTCAATGTTAGAAAACATGTATGCAAGATTGAGCCACTATGAAATTTTTTTGACATCCTTAGAACCCATATATGCATGATTGAATCACTACAAGATTTTTTGACAGCATTAGTACACATATATGCATGATTGAACCACTATAAATTTTTATAGACAACCTAAGAACAAATATATGCATGATTGAATCACTATGAATTTTTTTTGACAGACTTAGAACACATATGTGCATGATTGAATCACTATGAAACTTTTTGGACAGCCTTAGAACACATATCTGTATGATTGAATCACTATGACTTTTTTTTTAAAACCTTAGACAACATAGATGCATGATTGAATCACTATGAATTTTTTTTGACAACATTAGAACATATATAAAGAAGATTGAATCAGTATAAAAAAAAATCATCCTTAGAACCCATATATACAAGATTGAATCACTATAAATTTTTTTTGACAGACTTAGAACACATACATGCATGATTGAATCACTTTGAAATTTTTTGTGCAGGCTTAGAACACATATATGCATGATTGAATCACTGTGAAGTTTTTTTGACAATGTTAGAACACATATATGCATGATTTAATTACTATAAATTTTTTTGGACAGCCTTAGAACGCATGTATGCATGTTTAAATCACTATGGAATTTTTTTGAGAGCCTTAGAACACAAATATGCATGATTGAATTCACTGTAAAATTGTTTTGACAGCATTAGAAACAATATATGCATGATTGAATAACTATAAATTTTTTTTGACAACCTTAATACACATATATGCATGATTGGACTACTATGATTTTTTTTTACAACCTTAGAACACATATATGCATGATTGAATCACTATAAAATTTTTGGACAGTCTTATAACACATATATGCATGGTTGAATCACTATGAAATTTTTTGGACAACCTTAGAGCACATATATGCATGATTGAGTCACTATGATTTTTTTTTACAGCATTACAACACATGTATGCAAGATTTGATCACTATAAAAATTTTTTGACAACCTTAGAACACATATATCCAAGATCCAATCACTATAAAAAAATTTTGACAAACCTTTCATCCTTCGGTGGTACTATTCGTGGCTCAAAATCTTTTCTCGAATGTTTTCGGACCATTTGAGCGAGTGCGGATTAGAATTGGCATCTACAGTGGGGAAGCTGCCAGTTAATGGTAATCTGATTCATGCAATGGCAGAGCGATGGAACCCTCGAACCTTTACCTTCTGGTTCCCATGGGGAGAAATGACCCTATTGATGGATGAATTTTCAGAAATTATACGATTGCCAAATCCAACTGGTAAGCCAGGAGATCCATTGGAGAAACAGTTTCTAATCAATGTCAAGGTTTGGATCCCCGAGAAGCTCTAGCTCGCATGACAGACCACCAATCTTGGCCGCTGATCCAAATGAACGAAAATGAATATATCGATCTGCTTGAGTTATACCGACAATATGGGACATTCGTCGAAGTCAGCTCACTGTCAAGAACAGCTAGAGAAAGGATTCAAAATGCAATGGTTCTGTGCACCGTAGGAGTGGCCTTCGTCCTAGATGGACAGAACTATGTGGACATCAGAATAGTCCAACTCTTACGAAGATGGGAAAATTGACAGACCAACCGTCTCTCCAAAGCCATGGCAGCACTCGCCTTCCTGTACCGAGGGTTGACTCATTTCATACTCAGAGAGTCCATTTTAGTCGAAGGGTGCACTTACGCGCTTCAGTCATGGTTTTTCCAGCATGTTCCAGCCTGAGCAATTCCAGAATTGAACCCATATATGCTTGACTGAATCACTATGAAATTTTTCGAACAGGCTAAGAACACATATATGCATGATTGAATCACTCTGAGGTTTTTTTGACAATGTTAGAACATATATATGCATGATTAAATCACTATGAAATTTTTTTGACAGCCTTAGAACACATATATGCATGATTGAATCACTGTATTTTTTTTATAGCATTAGAAAAAATATATGCATGATTGAAAAACTATGATTTTTTTTTACAGCCTTAGAACACATATATGCATAATTGAATCACTATGAAATTTTTTTGACATCATACAACACGTATATGCTTGATTGAACCACAATGAAATTTTTTTGAAAGCATTAGAACACATATATGCATGATCGAGTCACTATAAATTTTTTTGACAGCCTTAGAACACATATATGCATGATTGAATAACTATAATTTTTTTTTACAGCATTAGAAAAAATATATGCGTTATTGAATAACTATACAATTTTTTTGACAGCCTTAGAACACATATATGCATGATTGAATCACTATGGATTTTTTTTTACATCCTTAGAACGCATATATGCATGATTGAATAAAGTATTTTTGACAGCCTTAGAACACATATATGCATGTATTAATCACTATGATTTTTTTTTACAGCCTTAGTACATATATATGCATGATTAAATCACTATGACATTTTTGTGACAACCTTAGAAAACATATATGCATGATTGAATCACAACAAAATTATTTTGACAGAATTAGAACACATATATGCACGATTGAATCACTATAAAAATTTTTGACAACCTTAGAACACATATATGCAAGATTGAATCACTATAAAAAAAATTTGACTACCTTAGAACACATATATGCATGATTGAGTCACTATGAATTTTTTTTTATAGCCTCAGAACACATATATGCATGATTGAGTCACTATAAAAAAATTTTGACACGCTTAGAACACATATATGCAAGATTGAATCACTATAAATTTTTTTGACAGAATTAAAACACATATATACGTGATTGAAACACTATGAATTTGTTTTGACAGACTTAGAACACATATATGCATGATTGAATCACTATGACTTTTTTTTTACAATCTTGGAACAAATGTTTGCATTATTGAATCATTATGAAAATTTTTTGAGTGCCATAGAACGCATATATGTGTGATTGAATCACTTTGAAAATTTTGTAACTGCCTTAGATCACATATATGCGTGATTGAGTCACTATAAAAAATTTTTGAGAACATTAGAACACATATATGCATGATTGAATCACTATGAAATTTTTTTCATAGGCTTAAAACACATATGTGCAAGATTTAATCACTATAAATTTTTTTTGACAACCTTTGAACACATATATGCATGATTAAATCACTATGAATTTTTTTGCCAGCCTCAAAAAACATATATGCAGGTTAGATTGACTATAAAGCTTTTTGAAATCCTAAGAACACATATATGCAAGATTAAATCTCTAATATTTTTTTTGCATACACTTGGAGCAACTATATGCATGATTGAATCACTATGAAAATTTTTTCACAACTTTAGAACTCAATTATACATGATTGAATCACTATAAATTTGTTTTGACATGCTTAGAACACATATATACTTGATTGAATCACTATGAATTTTTTTTTATAGCCTTAGAACACATATATGCATCATTGATTCGCTATGAAATTTTTATGACAGCGTTAGAACCCATATATGCATGATTGAATCCCAACAATTTTTTTTACATCATTAGAACACATATATGGATGATTGAATCACTATGATTTTTTTTGACAACCTTAGAACACATATATTCAAGATTGAATCACTATGAATTTTTTTTACAGCATTAGAACACATATTCTCATGATCGAATCACTATAATTTTCTTTGACATCCTTAGAACACATATATGCATGATTGAATCATGATGTTATATTTTTGACATCCTTTGAACACATACATGCATGATTGAATCACTATGAATTTTTTTTTACAATGTTAGAACACATATATGCATGTTTAAGTCACAATGATTTTTTTTGACAGCCTTAAACACATATATGCATGATTGAGTCACTATAAAAATTTTTTGACAGCTTTAGAACAAATATATGCATGAATGAATTACAACAATTTTTTTTTGGACAACATTAGAATACATATATGCATGATTGAATCACTATAAAATTTTTGTGACAGCCTTAGAACACATATATGCATGATTAAGTCACTATGAATTTTTTTTTAGAACCTTATAACACATATATGCATGATTAAATCACTACGACATTTTTTTGCCAGCCTTAGAACACATGTATGCACGATAGAATCACTATAATGCTTTTTGACACCCTTTGAACACATATATGCATGATTAAATCACCATGATTTTTTTGGATAGGTTTAGAACACATATATACATGATTAATCACTATGAATTTTTTTTTATAGTCTTAGAACACATATATGCATGAATGAATCACTATAATTTTTTCTTGACAACCTTAGAACACATATATGCAAGATTGAATCACTATGAAATTTTTTTGACAGCCTCAGAATACATATTACGCATAATTGAATCACTATGAAACTTTCTTGACAGCCTTACAAGACATATATGCATGATTGAATCACTATAGGATTCTTTTGACATCTTTAGAACGCATATATTTATGATTGAATCATCATGAAATTTTTTTGACAATGTTAGAACATATATGCTTGATTGAGTCACTATGGAATTTTTTTGACAGCCTTAGAACACATATATGCATGACTGAGTCACTATTATTTTTTTTCACCATAAAAACATATATCCATGATTGAATCACTATAAATTTTTTTTACAGCATTAGAAAAAATATATGCATGATTGAATAACTGTAATTTTTTTTTAGAACCTTAGAACACATATATGCATGATTGCAACAACTATGAGTTTTTTTTTATAGCCTTAGAACACATATATGCATGGTTTAATCACTTCAATTTTTTTTTACAGCATTAGAACACATATATGCGTGATTCAATCACTATAAATTTTTTTGACAACCTTAGAATACATATATGCAAGATTGAATCACTATGAATTTGTTTTGACAGACTTAGAACACATATGCGGGATTGAATCACTATGAAATTTTTTGACAGCGTTAGAAGACATATATGCATGATTAAATTACTATGATTTTTTTTTTACAGCATAAGAACACATATATGTGTGATTGAACCACTATCATTTTTTTTTACAACCTTAGAATACAAATGTGCATGATTAAATCACTATGAATTTTTTTTCCAGCCTAGAACACATATATGCACGATAGAATCACTATAAAGCTTTTTAACATCCTTAGAACACGCATATGCATGATTAAATGACTATGATTTTTTTTGTACAAGCTTAGGACATATATATGCATGATTGAATCACAATGAATTTTTTTTGACAACCTTAGGACATATATATGCATGATTGAATCACAATGAATTTTTTTTTACAACCTTAGAACGCATATATGCATGATTGAATCACTATAAAAAAAATTTGACAGCTTTAGAACACATATTTAAATGATTGAATCACTATAACTTTTTTTGCCAACCTTTGAACACATATATACATGATCGAATCACTATAAAAAATTTTGATAGCCTTAGAAAACATGTATGCATGATTGATTCACTCTAATTTTTTTTTACAGCCTTGGAACACATATATGCATGATTGATTCGCAACAAATTTGTTTTTGATAGCATTAGAACACATATATGCATGATTGAATCACCATAATTTTTTTTGACAACGTTAGAACACATCCATGCATGATTGAATCACTATAACATTTTTTGATAGCCTCAAAAAACATATTTGAATGATTGATTCACAACAAATTTGTTTTTGACCGCATTAGAAAACATATATGCATTATTGAATCACTATAAATTTTTGTAACATGCTTAGAACACATATATGCAAGATTGAATCACTATGATTTTTTTTTCAGCCTAGAACACATATATGGACGATAGAATCACTATAAAGTTTTTTGACATCCTTAGAACACATATATGTAAGATTAAATGACTACGAATTTTTTTGTACAGGCTTAAAACATATATATGCATGATTGAATCACAATGATTTTTTTTTACAACCTTAGAACACATATATGCATGATTGAATCGCTATAAATTTTTTTTGACAGCATTAAAACACATATTTGAATGATTGAATCACTATAATTCTTTTTGACAACCTTAGAACACATATATGCATGATTGAATCACTATAATTTTTTTTGATAGCCTTAGAAAACTTATATGCAAGATTGAAATTCTATTATTTTTTTTTACACCCTTAGAACACATATATGCATGATTGATTCACAACAATTTTGTTTTTGACAGCATTAGAATACATATATGCATGATTGAATCACAATAAAGTTTTTTGACAAGCTTAGAACGCATATATGTAATATTGAATCACTATGATTTTGTTTTTCCAGCCTAGAACACATGTATGCACGATAGAATCACTATAAAGCTTTTTGACATCCTTAGAACATATATATGCATGATTAAATGACTATGAAATTTTTTGTACAGGCTTAGAACATATATATGCATGATTGAATCACAATGATTTTTTTTTTGACAACCTCGGAACACATATATGCATGATTGAATCACTATGAAATTTTTTTGACAGCATTAGAACACATATTTAAATGATGGATTCACTATAATTTTTTTTTGAGAACCTTATAACACATATATACATGATGGAATCACTAAAAAAAAAATTATAGCCTTAGAAAACATATATGCATGATTGATTCACTATAGTTTTTTTTGACAGCCTTAGAACACATATATGCATGATTGATTCACAACAAATTTGTTTTTGACAGCATTAGAACACATATATGCATGATTGAATCACTATGATTTTTTTTACAACGTTAGAACATATCTACGCATGATTGAGTCACTATGATTTTTTTTTAACAATGTTAGAATACATATATGTATGATGAAGTAACTATGATTTTTTTTTACAGCTTTAGAACAGATTTATGCATGATTGAATCACTATGAATTTTTTTTTAGTGCCTTAGAATACATATATGAATGATTCAATCACTATGATTTTTTTTACAGCATTAGAACACATATTTGCATGATTGAATCACTATAAATTTGTTTGACAACCTTAGAACACATATACATGATTGAATCACTATGAAATTTTTTTGATAGCCTTAGAACACATATATGCATGATTGATTCTCTATGAAATTTTTCTGACAGCCTTATAATTTGCATGATTAAATCACAACAAAATATTTTTGACAGCATTATGACACATATATGCATGATTGAATCACTATAAACTTTTTTTGACAAGCTTAGAACACATATATGCAAGATTGAATCACTATGAAATTTTTTTGACTGCCTTAGAACACATATATGCATGAATGAATCACTATGAATTTTTTTTTACAGCCTTAGAACACATACATGCAAGATTGAATCACTAAGGAATTTTTTTGACATTTTTAGAACACATATATGCATAATTGAATCACTATGAAATCTTTTGACAATGTTAGAGCAGATATATGCATGATTGAATCTCTATAAGATTTTTTTAACTGCATTAAAAAGCATACATGTGTGATTGATTCACTATAATCTTTTTTTGACAACCTTAGAACACATATACGCATGATTGAATCCCTATGAAATTTTTTTGACAATATTAGAAGAAATATATATGCATCACTGAATCACAATAAGATTTTTGTGACTGCATTAGAACACATATATGCATGATTAAATCACTATAAAAAAAATTTGACAACCTTAGAACATATATATGCAAGATTAAATCACTATGAATTTTTTTTGTGAAGCTTAGAACACAATTATGCATGATTGAAACACTATGAAATTTTTTTGACAGCGTTAGAGCACATATATGCATGATTAAATCACTATGAATTCTTTTTGACGACCTTAGAACACATATATGCATGATTGAATCACTATGATTTTTTTTACAACATTAGAACACATATATGCATGATTGAATCACTATTAAAATTTTTCGATAACCTTAGAACACATATAAGCACGATTGTATCACTATGAATTTTTTTTATAGTGTTAGAACAAATATATGCATGATTAAATCACTAGAATTTTTTTTTGACAACCTCAGAACACATATAAGCAAGATTGAATCCTTGTGATTTTTTTTTGACGGCCTTAGAACACATACATGCAGGATTGAATCACTATGATTTTTTTTATAGCCTTAGAACATATATATGCATGTTGAATCACTATGGAATTTTTTTGACAATCTTAAAACACATATTTGCATGATTGAAACACTATGGAATTTTTTTGACAGCCTTAGAACACAGATATGCAGGTTTGAATCACTATAAAATTTTTTTACAGCACTAAAACACATATATGCCTGATTGAATCAATACAAGATTTTTTTGACATCATTACAACACATAAGCATTATTGAAGCACTATAATTTTTTTTTGACAACCTTAGAACATATCTATGCAAGATTGAATCACTATGAAATTTTTTTGATAGGCTTAGAACACATATCCATGATTGATTCACTATTATTTTTTTTTGACAACCTCATAACACATATATGCATGATTGAATCTTAACAAAAAAATTTTTACAGCATTAGAATATATATGCATGATTGAATCACTATAAAATATTCTTGATAAGCTTAGAACACATATATGCAAGATTGAATCACTATGAATATTTTTTGATAGCCTTAGAACACATATATGCATGCTTGAATCACTATGAATTTTTTTTGACAACCTTAGAACACATATATGCATGATTTAATCACTATGGAATTTTTTCGACATCCTTTGAACACATATATGCAAGATTGAATCACTATGAATTTTTTTTGACAATGTTAGAACGCATATATTCATGATTGAATTACTATAAGATTTTTTTTACTGCATTAGAACACATACATGTGTGATTGAATCACTCCAAATTTTTTTTGACAACCTTAGAATGCATTTATGCAAGATTGAATGACAATGAATTTTTTTTGACATACTTAGAACACATATATGCATGATTGAATTACTATGAGATTTTTTGAATCACCTTAGAACACATATATGCATGATTGAATCACTATGAATTTATTTTGATAACATTAAATCATATATATGCATGATTGAATCACTATGAAAATTTTTTAATAACCTGAGAACACATATGCATGATTGAATCACTATGAAACTTTTTTGATAGCCTTAGAACATATATATGCAAGATTGAATCAATATGGAATTTGATTGACAACCTTAGAAAACATATATGCATGATTGAATCACAAGGGAATTTTATTGACAACCTTAGAACACATATATGCATGAATTAATCACTATAAGATTTTTTTGACTGCATTAGAACACATACATGTGTCATTGAATCACAATAAATTTTTTTGACAACCTTAGAACACATATATAAGGGATTGAATCACTACAAGATTTTTTTGACAGTATTAGAACACATATATGCATGATTGAATCACTATAATTTTTTTTGACAACCTTTGAACATATATATGCAAGATTGAATCACTATGAAAATTTTTTGTTAGCCTTAGAACACATATTTGCATGATTTAATCACTATAAATTTTTTTTACAGCGTTAAAAAACATATATGCATGATTGAATCACTGTATTTTTTTTTTACAAGCTTTGTACACATATATGCAAGATTGAATCACGATCAAAAATTTTTGACAACCTTAGAACACATATATGCATGATTGAATAAGTATGAAATTTTTTTGATGGACTTAGAACACATATATGCATGATTGAATCACTTTGCAATTTTTTTGATAGCATTAGAACAAATATATGCATGATTGAATCACTACAAATTTTTTTGGATAGGCTTAGAACACATATATGCATGATTGAATCACTATGAAGTTTTTTTGACAAGGTTAGAACACATATGTGCATGATTTAATCACTGTGAAATTTTTTTGACAACCTTATAACACATATATGTATGATTAAATCATTGTAAATTTTTTTTTAAAACCTTAGAAAAATCTTATGCATGATTGAATAACCATAAATTTTTTTTCACAACCATATTTCACATATATGCATGATTTAACCATTATGAAATTTTTTCGACATCCTTAGAACACATATATGCATGATAGAAACACTATGAATTTTTTTTGAAAGCCTTAAAACACATATATGCTTGATTGAATCACTATGGAAATTTTTTGACAGCCTTAGAACACATATATGCTTGATTGAATCGCTATAAATTTTTTTGACAACATTAGAAAGAACATATGCATGATTAAAAAACTATAAATTTTTTTTGACAACCTTAGAACACATATATGCACGATTAAAGCATTATGAAATTTTTTTAACAGCCTTACAACAAATATATGCATGATTGAATCACTGTGAATTTTTTTGGACAGCCTTAAAACACATATATGCATGATTGAATCAGTATAAATTTTTTTTGAAAGCATTAGAAAAAATATATGCATGATTGAATAACTATAGGTTTTTTTTTTTAAACCTTAGTACACATATATGCATGATTGAACCACTATGAAGTTTTTTTAACAGCCTTACAACACATATATGCATGATTGAATCACTATGAAATTTTTTGGACAACGTTCGAACATATATATGCTTGACTGAATTGCTATAAAAAAAATTTGACAACCTTAGTACACATATATGCATGATGGAATCAATATGATTTTTTTTACTGCATTAGAACACATATATGCGTGATTGAATCACTATAAAAATTTTTTAACAAGCTTAGAACACATATATGCAAGATTGAATCACTATAATTTTTTTTTGACAGACTTAGAACACATATATGCATGATTGAATCACTATGAATGTTTTTGGACAGTCTAAGAACACATATATACATGATTGAATCACTATAGAATTTTTTTGACACCCATAAAACACATATATGCATCATTGAATCACTATGGAATTTTTTTTGACAACCTGAGAACACATATATTCAAGATTGAATCACTATGAATTTTTTTTTGACAGCCTTACAACACATATATGCCTGATTGAATCACTATGATTTTTTTTGGACTGGCTTATAATGCATACATACATGATTGAATCACTATGAAGTTTTTTTGACAACGTTTGAACAGATATGTGCTAGATTAAATAACTATGAAATTTTTTTGACAGCCTTTCAACACATATATGCTTGATTGCGTCACTATGGAAATTTTTTGACTACCTTTGAACACAAATATCACGATTAAACCACTATAAATTTTTTTTGACAGCCTTAGAACACATATATGCATGATCGAATCACTTTGATATTTTTTTGACTGCCTTAGAACACATATATGCATGAATGAGTCAACATGAAATTTTTTTGAGAACCTCAGAACACATATATGCATGATTGAATCACTATAGTTTTTTTTTTTACAGCCTTAAAACACTTCTATGCATAATTAAATCACTATGAAATTTTTTTGACAACCTTAGAACAGATATATGCAAGATTGAATCACTATGAATTTTTTTGAACAGCCTTAAAACATATAAATGCACGATTGAATCACTATAAAAAAAATTTGACAGCATTAGAAAAAATATATGCATGATTGAATAATTATAAACTTTTTTTGACAACCTTAGAACACAGATATGCATGATTGAACCACTATGAATTTTTTTTGACAGCCTTAAAACACATATATGCATGATTGAATCACTATGAAATTTTTTGGACAACATTACAACATATATATGCTTGATAGAATCACTATAATTTTTTTTTACAACCTTAGAACACATATATGCAAGATTGAATCACTATGAAATTTTTTTGACAGACTTTGAACACATATATGTGTGATTGAATCACTATGAAATTTTTTGGGTTGGCTAAGAACATATATATGCATGATTGTAAACACCCCAAATTTTCACTCACCTCCCTGACATCTCCTTCAATCATCATATTTCAGTTCTCCGGAAACAATGAAGGGCAAAATGGTCATTTTCTGAGATTGAACCTTGTAGAAAGTCCTAAATTCCATTCTCGAGTCTCAAAATTTCTCTATTTAGACTCAGAAATCAACTGCAAAATTTCAAAATCCCACTCTTGACAAAAAGCTAGAATTGCCAATTCCCGATTCAGAGTAGTATTTCTTGAAACATGTCTTTGCATAGCATTGCATGAGCATTTCATATCATTTCATTGCACATGTCACTTCGAGGTCCAGAACTCTCAATTTCAAAATCCTCAATCCATATTCGAGTTTTAACCCTTTTCAAAATTGATTTCAAAACCCTGGGTCTTCAAAATTTCCAATTCTTCCCATTTTACCCCCAGGACTCTGAATTACAAAAGTTTTTCTCAAGAAAACAATCTGGATATTTTGATATTGATTTTAAAATTTTGGGACACAATTTTAAATTTAGAAGATTTTATCTCAAAACTTTTTGCAAAAAGACTTTAAATCTCTTTACAAAATTTCTGCATTTTCTTTATACATATTTTTGCCCTGAAAACCCATTTTCTTCTAAATTCTTGAAAAAAGACAAAGTTTTATCTCGTATTATGAAAATTCTAAAAAGAAGTTATTTCTTCTGCTTTTTATTTTCAAATAAATGGTGTGGGACCCACCTTGAACTAGCATCACACTCAGACTCTCAGGTATGTTTCTTATTTTCAAGCGGGGTCCACCCGGAGATGGCACCAATTTTGCAAATTCCTCTTTTTTATTTTTTTCAATGTTATTTATCTTATAAAATAGTTAGTGGGCCCACACACATGTGGCGCCCCCACTTGAAAATAAGAGATTTGCCAAACAAAATAAAACTTTATTTTCAAAAGGATTTTAAAGTGGGTTGAGGTGGCATTTCCCTAAAACCTCCCATTTTCGTTTCACTATATATATATATATATATATATATATATATATATATATATATATATATATATATATATATATATAGAGAGAGAGAGAGAGAGAGAGAGAGAGAAGCAGCCTTAGATGGCGCCACAGCCAAAATTTCCTAAAACATTTCATTTTACCTAAACTTTAGGTAAATGATTTGTTTTCTCTCTTTTGTTGTTCTTATCGCAGGTACCCTCTTGCTGGCCGTGGGAGTTTTCCCCTTTAAGATTCCATCCCTTCCATCAAAAAAAAGAAAAAGAAAAGCTTCAAGCCCCTCTTCTAGCAGAGGGCCGACCCCCAACTACCTCTCCTCTCAATCTCTCTTCCCCCTTTACTTCCCCTTTTTCCTCCTTCTATAAGCACGATTCCCCCTTTTTCCCTTCACAGGTCTTATACCCCATCTTCCTTAAGCCACGAAAAAAAAAAAGAGAGGGGGACCTATGTCGCTCATTTCCCCTTTCTGTTTATCGTCCTCCTTCAAGCAAAGGATCAAAGAAACACCATCAAATCTTTTAAGGTTCCAGAAGAAGGTCATCTTCCTTCAGGGCATCCAGTCATGGTAAGTAAATCATCTCATCTCCCTCCTCATTGTTTTGTAGAAATGAGTATTGAGCAATTTATCCCCCCAAGATCTTCTTGTTTTGTGCTATCCTCTTTTTCCTGTCATCCTCCTTTGTTGTTAAAGCAAAATATGCAATATCAGTCTGCTTATAATAGCACTGATTAGCATCTTGCAACAACGATTTGACCCCTTTTGCTGGGTTACATTGAGAAATTGTTTTACCTAAAATTTGTTTCTTTTCTCTGCACTCTAAGTGTTTTCTTTCCATAATATATTAGTTGTTGACGGGTTTCCATATTTCACTCTGCATTATTCTTATGCTAAATGCTTTGTAGCATATATCATCCTGCATGTATACATTTCACATTTTTGTTTAGCATATACTCTGTATTCATTTTCAAGATTTGTGTTGGTTCATTATCCTATATTCTGCAAAGTTCCTGCACATAGTCTGCAAATGCCTCCCGCCAGTAGTAGTTGGACGCCTCTCAGCATCTTCGATCTACTCTGCTCATGTCTATGAAGGAAGGTGGGGCGCCAGATTGAATCTGCTGCAAGATCGCGGTTTCACTCTGGCTGATCATGCATATATTTCAAGGTGATTTAACATTAAAATATGCATGATTTTATGAAAAAAATGTTTTAAAAACCCAAGTTTATGCTAGTTTTCGTTAAATGAGCTAAAATGATTTTAAAATAGAAAATGTATGAAAAATAGCTTTATTTGTATATTTTAGTACATATTTTAATGTTTGATATTAACATAGTATTTTAGTTTTAGTTTTCAATAAAAAAAATAAAAAATAAAAAATGGAGAAAATAGTTTTATATTCATTTTAAGTGTTTGTTTTTTTTTAGAAAAGAAGAAAAAAATTAGTAGAATAGTTTTATTTTCTTTATAAATAAAAAAAGTTTTGTTTGTAACTTTTTGAAAAAAAAAATCTAATAAACCGGTTTACACGGTTTTTGAATTTTAAAAACTGAAAAATTAATAGCAAACCGGCTGGAACCGGTTTGCGTTTTTTTTAAAACTGAAAAAAAAATCGGTTTCAAACCGGTTCCAGTCGGTTTGGGGTTTTAAAACCCACGAATGGAAAAAATTTCATTTGCCTCCTCCATTCACGCCCGATTTTTCCCTCTTTCCCCTCTTTCCCTCTCTTCCCTCTCTTCTCACCTTCCTCCACCATCGCCGGTGGCTGCTTCTTTCCCTAACTTCCCTTTCTCCCTCTTTCTCTGTCAATATCCGGTAGTGGTGGAGCTTCAGTCCGGTGACAGCACGGTGGAGGTCGCCACTTCTTCCCCGATTCCAGCTCCATTTCACGGTAAGTTAGATCTACTTCTTCTTCTTCTTCTTCTTCTTCTTCTTCTTCTTCTTCTTCTTCTTCTTCCGATTTCTTCTTCTTCCTCTTCTCTTCTGATTTCTTCTTCTTCTTCTTCCTCTGATTTTCAATCCTTCTTCTTCTTTTTCTTCTTCTTTCGATTGATCTTCATCTTCTTCAGTTTCTCTACTGTTTCTTCATTTCTGTTGTGTTGTGTTACTTCTGAAAAACGAAAATAGAAAAAAAACATATATTCGAGATTTGTTAATCGGCTGATCCTTTACTTTACAGTGATTCTTTAGCTAGATTTTGTTGATTAATTCATAGTTTTGTGTAATATTTTTTTTTACAGCAGTACATTTTCAATTTTTGTTCATTCATTAGTTGTTTAAAGCATTTTTTCTTAATTTTCTGTTATTTTCACTTTGTTTCATTCATCGCACAGATTTGCTTTATATTCAGTTGTTGTTTTCCTGTTTTGCAGTTTTTTTGTTAATTTCTGGTTTTACCGTGTTCCATAAATTTTGTTTTCATTTTATGTTTCATCGTGATTTTCATTTTCTGTTTTAATGTGATTTTCATTTCCTATTTCAATATTTGATGCTGGTTTTTGTTTAATGATTTCTGTTTGATGCCTCATTTAATTTGAAGTTCTTGTTTTACATTCTTTGCATTCTTTGCTTCTGATAACTGCATTTCCATTTGTTCCTTCCCTTCTTCATCTGCATAATTTGTTCTGGCATTCATCTAGTTTAGTTGTTATATTTTCTGTTTTTTATTTCATTTCATTTTCCAGTTTTATTCATTTCCTGTTTTCATTTTGTAATAATTAGTTTAATTAGTTTAGTAAATAACTGATAGATGTTAACATTCCTTGTTTTTCAATTAAATTCCTATTGTTTTTAAATCGTTCATTCTCTTGTGTTCTTCAACATTAGTTAGTAGTTCAGTAAATAGTTAGTTAATTGATTTGTAATTAGTTAGTTAATAATAGATTTAATTAGAATCAGTTTCCAATTGTAAGTAGTCATTTAGATTTCTTTTCTGATGTCTTTCATATTTCTAGCAATTAATTAGTTTTTTTTGTATACGTGTTATTTCTTCTATATCTGGTACTGCTCGTGTTCATTTGAATTGTGTAGGATAGCATAGACTGGAGCGGAAGCGATTACGTGACACGAAGTACGAAGAATAAAGCTTCTTTTTACTTTTCAGTTTAGAATTAGGAATTTAATTGGGTTTGTAAATATTGCACTTTACGCCCTCTGCGAAGGGTATTCATTTGTTGTAATAGTTAGTTGTTTCTAATTTTCTTGAACATTTTACATTTCAAATAATTCGGCAATAAAGATTAGTTTAGATTTGTGTACTTGAATACGATATATTCCCGTTCCCTGAGTTCGACCCGGTCTAATCCACTAGTGAGAACCAGTTTTTATTATTTGATGTCTGGATTTCACATGTTTTTCATATAAAAATTTTTTCAAAATTACAACGATTATAAAGAAGACATCACTGGCCATCAGATGGAGTACTTGAACTTATTTGCTGATCAATCCATTTGTTACACAGGGTTTGAATGATCCGTGTCTGCAAGTAATTTACTATGTTAAATATAATAATCTGCACATCCATCTTAGAACCCCTTTTATCATAATATACTTGCCTTTCCTCTCGTGAACTCACGGGTACTTTCAGCCAGATGGGGTTTTCTGCTAAACTATTTATGAAAATTTGTTTATATATCAGCACATTTCAGTTGTACATGATGTGATCAAATTTAGGTATGAATGACTTGTAGGCTCAGGTTGTATAAAAGCTTACATCGCATTATGGCGGCCCCTTTGTGAAAATATATCATCAGTTTTAATTCCTGCGCATGACAATATAGCTGTTTTTTCTCTCATTAACTCACGTTCAGCATCTCATAGTTATAGTCATCCTTTATTGCCACTTAGCCTCCTTTTTACTGTGTATAAAAAGGAAATCCATTCCTCTTCTGCTAACTGTGAACTTACCAAGCATATTTCATGCTAGCCTTCTCATACTTTCAGGATGACTTCTTTATAGAAATTAAGACTGTCAAAGTGCTAAAGTGAAATCTGATGATAACCGGGTTAAAGATCCACAATTCGGTAAAACTGGGATATGTCCTGTCTGTGTGATGCAATCAAGTTGCTAATACCAATCTATGGCTGACAGTCCATTTGAGCAATGTTCCTTGGCATTTATAAGTCCCGCAGCAGGCATGAATTTCAACGTGGCATACCATCCATCAATCATCATACTTGTAGTGTTTTTTTTTTTCTTTTTTTCTATGTTTACCTTTATGTATTGTTCACCTAATAATTAATCCATCTAAGCTTCATTAGATTAAGGCATCTAGCTATATCATGTTATTATCTGCTATCTAATCTCTTTTACATTTCATTATGTCATGATGTTACTTCCTTTATTAATATTGTACCTGTAGCATATCAAAGCATACATTTTTTTTGGCACTTATTATATATTCGTTGTGCACATACTCATGGCAGCCTTCTTAACTGCTGCATATCTATTGTACTGTTTGCTTGTCTCATCACCTTTCTACCATCGATAATGTTTACACCATCATGATTGTGACCTTATTGAGTTTAACATTTCCACCATCATGCTTCGTCCCCAGCCTACGTTGCTTTTGCTCTATCATCTGGCAGCTTCATGCATGACCTCTTTTTACATGAAATCTAGTACAATGCTTGAATGCATCTTCTGCATAATATCCACTATTTGAGCTTTTTCACGGTACATTAAGAGGCATGTCACAATACATGTATACATAGATATATTATACTAATAGCTGCATATAGGCATTTAGGCCTCCTTCTAGGTAGTCCATTCGGGTTTTTGGTATCCAACCTACATTTCCACTTGCAGCATCACTTGCACATTTTCTTTTATCACTTTCCACAGCATCTTCACATCTCCACTATGCCTTTCACAGCACTTTCACAACACCCTTGAAGTCAGTCCATGGTGCTTCTGCAGCATATTTCTTGTACATTTTGTATGTTATGCATTTACCCATTCTCTTTTCTGCAGGTGTACAATCTTGATAATGAGTCATATTCGTGTATGGATATGTCAATATCCATTCATGATTTCTGGATCATCTTTGATATGCTCTTTTATTGATATATAGGGAGTCTTCATACCAAATTTTACTAAGAAATGTTTTATAATTTAGGAATTATGGCTTTGCAAAATCATGTACAGAAACTGTGTATACCCTGTATTTTCTTATCTATGCACTTACCCATTACCTATGGAAATTCAATCATTATATATATATATTTTCCATCAGAAATCTATATATCTATATATATGCATATAAATATATATATATATATGTGTGTGTGTGTGTGTGTGTGTGTGTGGATCTCTTCATATACATTAGTTTTAGGCATAAGCACATAGGTAGACACTTTTTCCTGTAAATACTCTTCCATTATCACATGTCACTTAGCACAAATTTGAACATTTAGATATATACATATATATCTTCGTTGTACATGTTATATATATACCCATTTCCTTGGGTATCTTGTATATCCATTCCTTGTACTAATTCTCATTTTGCAGGAAAATCTAGAAGATATGGTTTCTTTTGGAGCTATCAAATATTTAGTTATATTTTTATTTTTGTCAGCAATGTAACAATCAAATGTAAACTTTGGAATAATATTTATTTTTCTGCTTAGATTAAGATGCATTTCATATAGTTTGAATTTCTGCAATATCCTGATTATGTGGTTCATGCATTTTATTTCAAAATCACTGTGGATGAACACACACGAATGGCACGTGCACCAACTCTTAGAGAGTTAATGAACTCAGTGGAGTCCATATTTACGGCCCTAGTTGGAACATGGACGAGACCCAGATTCAGCATCTTTCTACTAGTCACACAGAGCCTACACTCTTAGGCTATCTTCAAAATTGCACATCATATTTCCAATTTTGCAAAATATTGTGAATTAAATCAATTAAACTCTGAACATGTTCATGGCCATAGTCAGAATATGTGAAGGATTTACTTTGGCTTAATACACAAATTTTCAACAAAATTCTCAGAAAATCTTTTCCAAAGTGCATTCATACATTCAGATCATCTGCATCATGGTATCATCTGCTTTTCTCATGATTTTCTCAAGAAAATTTCATTCCATGGAAATCGATTCCACAAGAAACTTTGAAAATTTTTAAAATTGGATTTTCCAAATCAAGTTTCCCATGATTTTCCCTGGAAAATATTCTTTTCTTAAGATTCATTTTCAAAAGGAATTTCTCATCTTTCTCAAGAATCAAAAATTGATTTTTAATATTTTAAGGTCAATATTCCCAGGATTTCAGTTTCTCGAGTTTTGATGTTCCTTCTCAGAAGAGTTTTCCAATAAAATTTCAATCATTTTCCAAAGAAGATTTTCAAAATCAGAGTTTTCCTGACAAACATTTTCCTTAAAAATGCTCATCTTTTCTCAAGAATTTCTTCTACTTTCCCAAGATTTTTCAACCATTCATGATTTTCCCAAATCTTTACAAATTTTCATGATATTTCACAAATTTTCATTAGAATTTTCTGAGAAATTGATTTCCATCTTTTTCTTGAGAAGTATTTTCCAACTCCAAAAGCATTTTCCAAGCATGCATCATGTTTTCCAACTTGCATTTTTACAAAATCTCATAGCACATGCCTGAATTCTCTGTGCATTTAGGATAGAACACAATTTCGATGATTTAGCTAAGTCAAGCACATTTTGGTCCTTGGTTCGATTACCCCTGTTAAAGGCGACAGGAACGGTTGAACCCCATACCGACAGGTCGAGCCCCATCCCATGGATTTTCCCGCTATTTTCAAAACGAAGGCGAGTATTTCAAAACAATTTTCAAAACTCTCGTCATGTTTGACTCACAAAAAGCGTTTTCCCATCTCTTCCGTAGGGAAGGGAAGACCGAAAATTTTGCGACGATAACAATGATTAAATCACTATGAAGTTATTTTGACAATGTTAGAACACATATATGCATGATTAAATCACTACGAAATTTTTTGACAGCCTTAGAACACATATATGCATGATTGAATCACTATGGATATTTTTTACACCCTTAGAACACATATATGAATGATTGAATCACTATAACAATTTTTGATAGCCTTAGAAAACATATAAGCATGATTGATTTGCAACAAATTTATTTTTGACAGCATTAGAACACTTATATGCAAGATTAAATCACTATGATTTTTTTTTCAGCCTAGAACACAATTATGGACGATAGAATCACTATAAAGCTTTTTGACATCCTTAGAACACATATATGCAAGATTAAATGACTATGAAATTTTTTGTATAGGCTTAAAACATTTATATGCATGATTGAATCACAATGATTTCTTTTTACAACCTTAGAACACATATATGCATGATTGAATCACTATGAAATTTTCTTGACAGCATTATAACACATATTTGAATAATTGAATCACTAAATTTTTTTTTTGACAATCTTAGAACACATATATACATGATTGAATCACTATAATTTTTTTTGATAGCCTTAAAAAACATATATGCAAGATTGAAATTCCATGATTTTTTTTTGACACCCTTAGAACACATATATGCATGATTGATTCACAACAAATTTGTTTTTGACAGCATTAGAATACATATGTACGATTGAATCACAATAATTTTTTTTGACAAGCTTAGAACACTTATATGTAAGATTGAATCACTATGATTTTGTTTTTCCAGCCTAGAACACATATATGCAGGATAGAATCACTATAAAGCTTTTTGACATCCTTAGAACACATATATGCATGATTAAATGACTATGAAATTTTTTGTGCAGGCTTAGAACATATATATCCATGATTGAATCACAATGAATTTTTTTTTACAACCTCAGAACACATATATGCATGTTTGAATCACTATGAATTTTTTTTTACAGCATTAGAACACATATTTAAATCATTGAATCACTATAATTTTTTTTAAAAACCTTAGAACACATATATACATGATCGAATCACTATAAAAAATTTTGATAGCCTTAGAAAACATATATGCATGATTGATTCACTATAATTTTTTTTGACAGCCTTAGAACACATATATGCATGATTGATTCACAACAAATTTATTTTGAGTACCTTAGAACACATATTTGCATGGTTGAATCACTATAAAAAAATCTTGACAGCCTTAAAACACATATATGCATGATTGAATCACTATGAAATTTTTTGGACAGCCTTAAACACATGTATGCACGATTGAATCACTATAAAAAAATTTGGACAACCTTAGAACACATATATGGATGATTGAATCACCACAAAATTTTTTTACAGCATTAGAACACATATATGCATGATTAAATTACCATAAAATTTTTTAGAGTAACTTAGAAAACATATCTGTATGATTGAATCACTATGAATTTTTTTTGACATCCTTAGAACACATATATGCCTAATTGAATCACTATGAAATTTTTTTGACAGCCTTAGAACATATGTATGCAAGATTAAATCACTATGATTTTTTTTTGCAGTCGTAAAACACATATATACATGATTGTATCACTATAATTTTTTTTGACAGAGTTAGAACACATATATACATGATTGTATCAGTATGAAATTTTTTTAACAACCTAAGAACACATATACGCAAGATTCAATCACCATGAATTTTTTTTACATTCTTAGAACACATATATGCTTCATTGAATCACTATGGATTTTTTTTTAACAATGATAGAACACATATATGCATGATTGAGTCACTATAATTTTTTTTATAGCCTTAGAACACATATATGCTTGAGTGAATCAGTATAAATTTTTTTTGACAGCCTTTGAACACATATATGCTTGAGTGAATCACTATGAAATTTTTTTGACAGCCTTGGAAGACATATATGCATGATCGAATCACTATGAATTTTTTTGGACAAACTTATAACACATATAAGGATGATGGAATCACTATGAATTTTTTTTTAACAACATTAGGATATATACATGCAAGATTGAATCACTATGAAAATTTTTTGACAGCCATAGGAGACATATATGCATGATTGAATCAAAATGAATTTTTTTTTTGACAGCCTTAAGACACATATATGCATGATCAAATCACAATAAATTTTTTTGACAGCCTTAGAACATATACATGAATGATTAAATCACTATAAATTTTTTTTGAGTAACTTAGAACACATATCTGTATGATTGAATCACTATAAAAAAAATTTGACAGCCTTAAAACACATATATGCATGATTGAATCACTATGAAATTTTTTGGACAATCTTAGAGCACATATATGGATGAGTGAATCACTACAATTTTTTTTCACAGCATTATAACACAAATATGCATGATTGAATCACTATAAAAAAATTTTGGGTAACTTAGAACACATATCTGCATGATTGAATCACCATGAAATTTTTTAGAAAGCCATAGAACACATATATGCTTGATTGAATCACTATGAAATTTTTTTGACAGCCTTAGAACATATATATACATGATTGAATCACTATGAAATATTTTTGACAGCCTTAGAACACATATATGCATGATTGAATCACTATAAAAAAATTTTGACAACCTTAGAACACATATATGCATGACTAAATCACCATGAATTTTTTTTAACAACCCTAGAACGAGTATATGCAAGATTCAATCACCATGAATTTTTTTTGACATTCTTAGAACACATATATGGTCGATTGAATCACTATAATTTTTTTTTGACAATGTTAGAACACATATATACATGATTGAGTCACTATGATTTTTTTTATAGCCTTAGAATGAATATATGCTTGAGTGAATGACTATGAAATTTTTTTGATAGCCTTAGAACACATATTTGTACGATTGAATCACCATTAAATTTTTTTGACAATCTTAGAACATATGTGTATGACTGAATCACTACGGGTTTTTTTTACAACCTTAGGACACATATATGCATTATTGAATCACTATGAATTTTTTTTGACAAGCCTAGGACAAATAAATGCTTGATTGGATCATAATGATTTTTTTTGGACGGCCTTAGGAAACATATATGCATGATTTAATCACAATGAATTTTTTTTGACAACCTTAGAACACATATATGCATGATTGAATCACAATAAAAATTTTTTGACATCCTTAGAACATTTATATGCATGATTGAATCATATTCAAATTTTTTTACAGACTTAGAACATATATATGCACTATTGAATCAAAATGAAATTTTTTTGACAGCCTTACAACACATCTATACATGATTGAATCACTACAATTTTTTTTACATCATTAGAACATATATATGCATGATTGAATCGCTACAATTTTTTTTTGACAATATTAGAACACATATATACATGATTCAATCACTATGAATTTTTTTTTACATTCTTAGAACACTTATATGCAGGATTGAATCATTATGAAATTTGTTTGACTGCCTTAGAACACATATATGCCAGATTGAATTTTGTTTGATAGACTTAGAACACATATATGCATGATTGAATCACTATGAAATTTTTTTCACAACCTTACAAAACATATATGCATGATTGAAGTACTACCAAATTTTTTTGACAGCATTAGAACACATATATGCAAGATTTAATCACTATAATTTTTTTTTTGAGTAACTTTGAACACTTATCTGGATGACTGAATCACTATGAATTTTTTTTTGACAGCCTAAGAAAAGATATATGCATGATTGAGTCACTATGAAATTTGTTTGATAGCCATAGAACACATATATGCAAGATTGAAATTTTATGACAGCCTTAGTACACATATATGCTTGGTTGAGTCACTATGAAATTTGTTTGACAGCACTAGAACACATATATGCATGATTGAATCACAATGAAATTCTTTTGATAGCATTAGAACACATCTATACATGATTGAATGACAATAAATTTTTTTTGACAGCCTTGGAACATATACATCCATGATTGAATCACTATGAATTTTCTTTTATAACCTTAGAACACATATATGCATGATTGAATCACTACCAAATTTTTTTGATAGAATTAGAACATATATATGCATGATTGAATCAGTATAAATTTTTTTTTTTGTAACTTAGAACACATATCTGCATGATTGAATCAATGTAAAAAAAATTTGACAGCCTTAAAACACATATATGAATGAATGAATCACTATGAAATTTTTTGGACAACCTTAGAACACGTATTTGCATGACTGAATCACTATGAAAATTTTCGCACCACCTTAGAAAACATATATGTATGAGTGAATCACTATAATTTTTTTTCACTGAATTAGAACACATATATGCATGATTGAATCACTATAAATTTTTTTTGAGTAACTTAGAACACATATTTGCATGATTGAATCACTATGAAATTTTTTAGAAAGCCTTAGAACACAGATATGCATGATTGAATCACTATGAAAATTTTGACAGCCTTAGAACACATCTATTCAAGACTGAATCACTATTAAAAATTTTTGACAGCCTTAGAACACATATATGCATGATTGAATCACTATAAAAAGTTTTTGACAGCCTTAGAACACATATATGCATGATTGAATCACCATGAAATTTTTTTAACAACCTTAGAACACAAATATGTAAGATTGAATCACTAAGAAATTATTTTGATGTTCTTAGAACACAGATATGCTTGATTGAATCACTATGAAAGTTTTTTTACAACGTTTGAACACATATATCCATGATTGAATCACTATAAATTTTTTTTATAGCCTTAGAAAGAATATATACATGAGTAAATCACTATGAAATTTTTTTGACAGCCTTATATCACATATATGCTTGATTAAATAACTATGAAATTGTTTTTTCAGCCTTAAAACACATATATGCAAGATTGAATCACTATAAAAAAAAATTGATAGCCTTAGAACACATGCATAATTGAATTACTATGAAATTTTTTAAACAACCTTAGAACACATATATGTAAGATTGAATCACCATAAATTTTTTTTACAACGTTAGGACACATATTTGCATGATTGAGTCACTACAAAAATTTTTTGATAGCCTTAGAACGAATATATGCATGTGTGAATCACTATGTGATTTTTTTGACAGCCTTAGAACACATATATTTATGATTAAATCACTATGAAATTTTTTTGACAGCGTTAGAACACATATATGCTTGATTGAATCACTATGAAAATTTTTTGACAACCTTAGGACACATAAATGCTTGATTGAATCAATATGAATTTTTTTTTACAGGCTTAGGACACATATATGCATGATTGCATCACTGTGAATATTTTTTAACGGCCTTAGGACACACATATGCATGATTGAATCACAATGAAATTTTTTTGACAACCTTAGAAAATATATATGCATGATTGAATCACAATGAAACTTTTTTGACAACCTTAGAACACATATATGCATGATTGAATCACTATGCAATTTTTTTGACAGATATAAAACACATATATGCATGTTCAAATCACTACAAATTTATTTGAGTAACTTAGAAAACTTATCTTCAAGACTGAATCACTATGAAATTTTGTTGACAGCCTTAGAACACATATATGCATGATTGTATCACTATAAAAAAATTTTGATAGCTATAGAACACATGTGTGCAGGATTAAATTTTTTTTTACAGTCTTAAAACACATATATGCGTGATTGAATCACTATTAAATTTGTTTGACAACCTTGAAACACATATATGCGTGATTGAATCGCTAAGAAATTTTTTTGACAACCTTAAAACACGTATATGTATGATTGAATCATATTCACATTTTTTTGACAACCTTAGAACACATCTATACATGATAGACTCACAATAATTTTTTTTTACTGCCTTAGAACACAAATATGCGTGATTGAAGCACTATGAAATTTTTTTACAACCTTAGAACACATATATACATGATTGAATCACTATAAATTTTTTATAGCATTAGAACAAATATATGCATGATTGAATAACTATAAAATTTTTTTTAGTGACTTAGAACACATATCTGAATGAATCACTATGGAATTTTTTCGACAGCCTTATAACAAATATATGCATGATTGAATCACTATGAAATTTTGTTAAGAGCCTTAGAACATATATATGCGTGATTGAATCACAATGATTTTTTTTGACAGCCTTAGAACACTTATATGCATGACTGAATCATAATAAAGCCTTTTTGTGAGCCTTAGAACACTGATATGCATGATAGAATCATAATAAAACCTTTTTAATAGCCTTAGAAAACATATATGCTTGACTGAATCACTATGAAATTTTTCTGACTACCTTAGAACACATTTATGCATGATAGAATCACTATAATTTTTTTTTGACATTAGAACACATATATGCCTGATTGAATCACAATAATTTTTTTTTGAGTAACTTAGAACACTTTTGTGCATGATTGAATCACTACAAATCTTTTTTGATAGCCTTAGAACACATATATGCAAGATTGAATCACAATGAAATTTTTTTGACAGCCTTAAAACACATATATGCGTGATTGAATCACTATGAATTTTTTTTGAAAAACTTGAAACACATATATGCATGATTGCACCACAATGACATTTTTTGACAACCTTAGAACACATCTATAGTTGATTGAATCACAAAAAAAAAAAATCTTACAGCCTTTGAACACACATATGCATGATTGAATCACTATGAAATTTGTTTGACAACCTTAGAACACATATATGCAAGATTGAAATTTTTTTGACAGTCTTAGAACATATATATACAAGATTGAATCACAATGATTTTTTTTTATAGCCTTAAAACACATATATGCGTGATTGAATCACTATGATTTTTTTTTATAACCATAAAACACATATATGCATGATTGAATCACAATGACATTTTTTTGTCAACCTTAGAACACGTCTATACATGATTGAATCACAATAAAAAAAATTTGACAGCCCGAGAACACATATAGGCATGATTGAATCACTATGAAATTTTTTTGGAAGCCTTAGAAGACATCTATGCAAGATTCAATCTCCATAAAAAAAATTTGATAGCCTTAGAACATATATATATATATATATACATATGATTGAATCACTATAAAAATTTTTTGACAACCTTAAAACACATATATGCTTGATTGAATCACTATAAATTTTTTTTTACTGCACTAGAATACATATATCCATGATTGAATCACTATTAAATTTTTTTGAGTAACTTAGAACACTTATCTGCATGATTAAATCACTATATTGACATTTGTTTTTGATTGGAATTTGTTTAACAGCCTTAGAACACATATATGCAAGATTGAAATTTTTTTGATAGCCTTAGAACACATCTATGCATGATTAAATCACAATAAAAGTTTTTTGACCGCCTTAGAACACATATAAGCATGATTGAATCATATAATATTTTTTTGAGTAACTTAGAAAACATATCTGCATGATTGAATCATTATAAATTTTTTTTTACTGCCTTAAAACACTTACAAGCATGATTGAATCACTAAAAAAATTATTCACTTAGAAGACTTATCTGCATGACTAAATCTCTATAAAAAAATTTTGGCAGCCTTAGAACACATATATGCATGATTGAATCACTATGAAATTTGTTTGACAGCCTTGGAACACATATATGCAAGATTCAAATTTTTTGGACATCCTTAGTACACATATATGCATGATTGAATCACTATGAAATTTGTTTGACATCCTCAAAACACATGTATGAATGATTGAATCTCTATGAAATTTTTTTTACAACATTAGAACACATATATGCATCTTTGAATCAAAACAATTTTTTTTACAGCCTTAGAACACATCTATACATGATTGAATCACAATAAAAAATTTTTGACAGCCTTAGAACACATATATGCATGATTGAATCACTATGATTTCTTTTGACAACCTTAAAACATATACTTGCATGATTGAATCTCTGTGAAATTTTTTTAACAACCATAGAGTACATCGATGCATGATTGAATCACTATGAAATTTGTTTGACAACCTTAAAACACATATATGCATGATTGAATCACAATAATTTTTTTTGACAGCCTTAGAAAATATATATGCATGATTGAATCACAATGAAACTTTTTTGACAGCCTTAGAACATATATATGCATGTTTGAATCACTACAAATTTATTTGAGTAACTTAGAAAACTTATCTGCATGACTGAATCACTATGAAATTTTTTTGACAGCATTAGAACACATATATGCATGATTTAATCACTATAAAATTTGTTTGACAACCTTAGAACACATATGTGCAGGATTGAAATTTTTTTGAAAGCCTCAAAACACATATATGCGTGATTGAATCACTATTAAATTTTTTTGACAGCCTTAAAACACATATATGTGTGATTGAATCGCTATGAATTTTTTTTTGACAACCTTAAAACACATATATGTATTATTGAATCATAATGACATTTTTTTGACAACCTTAGAACACATCTATACATGATTGAATCACAATAAATGTTTTTTGACTGCCTTAGAACACAAATATGCATGATTGAATCACTATGAAATTTTTTGACAACCTTAGAACACATATATACATGATTGAATCAATATAAATTTTTTTATAGCATTAGAACAAATATATGCATGATTGACTAACTATAAATTTTTTTTTAGTGACTTAGAACACATATCTGAACGAATCACTCTGGAATTTTTTGACAGCCTTAGAACATATATATGCATGATTAAATCACTATGAAATTTTTTTGAGAGCCTTAGAACGTATATATGCATGATTGAATCACAACGAATTTTTTTTGACAGCCTTAGAACACTTATATGCATGATTGAATCATAATAAAGCCTTTTTGAGAGCCTTAGAACACATATATGCATGATAGAATCATAATAAAACCTTTTTGATAGCCTAAAAAAACATATGTGCTTGATTGAATCACTATGAAATTTTTTTAACTACCTTAGAACACATTTATGTATGATTGAATCACTATAAAATTTTTTTGACATTAGAACACATATATGCCTGATTGAATCACAATAATTTTTTTTTGAGTAACCTAGAACACTTATGTGCATGACTGGATCACTACAAATCTTTTTTGATATCCTTGGAACACATATATGCAAGATTGAATCATAATAAAAAAATTTAGACAGCCTTAAAACACATATATGCGTGATTGAATCACTATGAATTTTTTTTTAAAACCTAAAAACACATATATGCATGATTACATCACAATGACATTTTTTTGACAACCTTAGAACACATCTATACTTTATTGAATCACAATAAAAATTTTCTTACAGCTTTAGAACACATATATGCACGATTGAATCACTATGAAATTTGTCTGACAACCTTAGAACACATATATGCAAGATTGAAATTTTTTTCACAGCCTTAGAACACATATATGCAAGATTGAAATTTTTTTGACAGCCTTAGAACACATATATGCAAGATTGAGTCACAATGATTTTTTTTTGATAGCCTTAAAACACTTATATGCGTGATTGAATCACTATGATTTTTTTTTATAACCATAAAACACATATATGCATGATTTAATCTCAATGACATTTTTTTGACAACCTTAGAACATATCTATACATGATTGAATTACAATAAATTTTTTTTTACAGCCTTAGAACACATATATGCATGATTGAATCACTATAAATTTTTTTTGACAACCTTAGAACACATATATGCATGATTGAATCACTGGCAAAATTTTTTGACAGCATTAGAACATATATATGCATGATTGAAACACTATAAAAATTTTTTGAGTAATTTAGAACACATATCTACATGATTAAACCACTATAATATTTTTTTGACATCCTTAAAACACATATATGTGTGATTGAATCATTTTAAATTATTTTTGACAGCTGTAAAACATATATATACATGATTGAAATTTTTTTGACAACCTTAGAACACATATATGCATGATTGAATCACTATGAAATTTTTTGGACTACCTTAGAACACATATATGCATGATTGAATCACTATTAAAAATTTTGGACAAACTTAGAACACATATATGCATGATTGAATCACTATAAAAAAATTTTGACCGCCTTAGAACACTATATGTATGATTGAATCCCTATAATTTTTTTTTTAGTAACTTAGAACACATATCTGCATGATTGAATCACTATTAAATTTTTTTTAACAGTGTTAGAACACATATATGCATGAATAAATCACTATTAAATGTTTTTGACAGCCTTAGAAGACATTGACAGCCTTAGAACACATATATGCAAGATTGAATCACTATGAAACTTTTTTGACAACCTGTGAACACATATATACAAGATTGAATCACTATAAAAAAAATTTAACAAACTTAAAACACATATATTAAAAATTGAATCACTAAAAAATTTGTTTGACAACGTTAGAACAAATATACGCATGACAAAGTCACAATGAACTTTTTTTGACAGCCTTAGAACACATCTATGCAAGATTGAATCACTATAAAAAAAAATTGATAGCCTTAGAACACATATATATATATATATGTGATTGAATCACTATGAATTTTTTTTGACAACCTTAAAACACATATATGCATGATTGAATCACTATAAAAAAATTTTGAATGCATTAGAATACATATATTCATGATTGAATCACTATTAAATTTTTTTGAGTAACTTAGAACACTTATCTGCATGATTGAATCACTATATTGACATTTGTTTGAGATTGAAATTTGTTTAACAGCCTTAGAACACATATATGCAATATTGAAAATTTTTTGACAGCCTTAGAACACATATATGCAAGATTGAAACTTTTTTGACAACCTTAAAACACGTATATGCATGATTGAATTACCATGAAATTTTTTTGATAGCCTTAGAACACATCTATGCATGATTGAATCACAATAAAAGTTTTTTAACAGCCTTAGAACACATATATGCATGATTGAATCACTATGAATTTTTTTCCACAAGCTTAGAACATATATATGCATGATTGAATCACGATAATGTTTTTTTGAGTAACTTAGAACACATATCTGCATGATTGAATCACTATAATTTTTTTTTACTGCCTTAAAACACATAAATGCATGATTGAATCACTATAAAAAATTTTATTCACTTAGAACACATATCTGCATGACTAAATCTCTATAAAAATTTTTGACTGCCTTAGAACACATATATGCAAGATTGAATCACTATGAAATTTGTTTGACAGCCTTAGAACACATATATGCAAGATTGAAATTTTTTGAAGAGCCTTAGTACACATATATGCATGACTCAATCACTATGAAATTTGTTTGACATCCTTAAAATACATATATGCATGATTAAATCACTACAAATTTTTTTTGACAACCTTAGAACATATATATGCATCTTTGAATCACAACGAAATGTTTTGACAGCCTTAGAACACATCTATACATGATTGAATCATAATAAAAAAAAATTGACAACATTAGAACACATATATGCATGATTGTATCACTATGATTTTTTTTTTACAACCTTAAAACATATACATGCATGATTGAATCACTGTGAAATTTTTTTAACAACCTTAGAATGCATCGATGCATGATTGAATCACTATGAAATTTGTTTGATAGCCTTAGAACACATACATGCAAGATTGAATATTTTTTGACAGCCTTAGTACACATATATGCATGATTGAATCACTATGAAATTTGTTTGACAACCTTAAAATACATATATGCATGAATGAATCATTATGAAATTTTTTTCATAACCTTAGAACACATATATGCAAGATTGAATCACAATGAAATTTTTTGACAGCCTTAGAACACATCTATACAAAATTAAATCACAATAAATTTTTTTTGATACCCTTATAACACATATATGCACGATTGAATCACTATGATTTTTTTTTTACAACCTTAGAACACATGTAGATTGAATCACTACCAAAGTTTTTTGACACCACTAGAACATATACATGCATGATGGAATCACCATAAAATTTTTTTTGATTAACTTAGAACACATATCTGCAGGATTGAATCACTATAAAAAAAATTTGATAGACTTAAAACGACATATATACATGATTGAACCACTATGAAATTTTTTGCACACACTTAGAACAGATATTTGCATGACTCAATCACTGTAAAATTTGTTGGACTACCTTAGAACACATATATGGATGATGGATTCGCTGCAAAAAAATTTTCAAAGCATTAGTACACACATATGCATGATTGAAAAACTTTAATTTTTTTTTGAGTAACTTATAACACTTATATGCAAGATTGAATCACTATGAAATTTTTTTCACAACCTTAGAACACATATATGCCTGATTGAATTACTATAATTTTTTTTAATAGCCTTAGAACACATTCATGCATGATTGAATCAATATAATTTTTTTTAACAACCTTAGAACACATATATGCACATGATAAATAATGAATAAATTTAGAAAATAAACTTGAAAATTCGAAATTGGGGTCAAAATGATCGAAATGCCCTTGATCATCTTGAAATCAGGGTTTTCTCAAAGAAATTTTGTAAATTTTGGAATTTTGAAAATCAACTGAAATAAATCAAGTATAATATGATGAAATATGATGATATGCATGAAAATTTATGGAATTATAAATTGGAATTTCGAAATTTAGGTCAAAATGACCAAAATACCCCTGATAACAATACTATGGCCTTGAAACCAGGGTTTTCTGAAATAAATTTTGCAAAAATGAGAAACTAAAATGCAAATGAGATTTAAATTAACCCTAATATGATATGACATGCTTATTTACATGAATAAAACTCTAAAATGGCGAAAATATCATAAAATATCAAATTTGACTTGATTTTCGCTTCTGAATTTAAAGATAAACTAACATATAAAGCAAATGAACTTGGAATTGAGCCAAATTTGGCATGGACACCTAGACTAACCCTAAAAACAGAATGGAGCTCGAAAATCTAATTTTTTATATTTTCTTAATATAGAAAATAGCTAAAAATCCTAAAAAAATCAAAATTTTGCCTAAAATGTTGATTCTAAATGGGGTTTCGGATATCAAACTTTCATAAAAATTTCCCAAATTTTATGGGGTGACAAAGGATAGTTAGTAAAAGTTTTTTTTCATTTACACATTCTGCTTTTGACCTATGGTCGGAGCTTTACAGCTCCAGCAAGTCGGATCGGAATTCGGCGACTCTAGGATTTAGGGCAAACAGACAGGTTTGGGTAGAAAATGTGAAACAAATAGCAAACTAATGGGATAATGGCTGTAATTGTGGGAACATGTCACTGACAGATACAAGCAAATTTCATCTTTTCATATCATTGGGATTTAGGTTACGGTCTGGAAATGGGCACACTATTATCAGAGACCCGAATCTCTGGATATTCTGGATATTGGAATCTATCAGACAGAAAAGCAAATTTTAGGAAAAATATTTGGATAATCTCAAAAATTCACAAATTTTGGGAAATGACAGGAAAATGGGTTAGGAATAACTTTCATGTTGAAAATGTTCGCATTTGGGCTACGGGTTGAGCGGACACAGCACGTTAGGGTCTGTCTATACCCTGACAAGGAAAAATCAAGGTTTTCCTAGGGGTCTGGGATAATCAATTTTTAACAGAGGTCAAATATACTTGTAAAGATCTTAAAATTTTCAGACAATTAGTAGATTCCACCGTGAATCTACTGTAATTTTTAGGGGTAGATTTGGATCTTCCATCTAGGAGATCCCGAGCCGACAAGTCTGCTAAAAACACTTCTGGAATTTCCAGAGGGTTCAAAATTTGTTGTAACATCCGATTTATTTAATGAGGTTGCAAAACCCAAATTAGTTCCAACTTTTGACAGAGTATTATGGACAACTATAGGTACTTCACAACGAAATTTTCAGGATTTAAAAACACAAATACCTACATGAAATAACAAACAGACTTTATGTATGAATGAAAACTTATACATTAATAAGCAAAGTTGATGAGATTAAGAAAAAATACCTATAAAGCAGCAAACTAATTAAAACAAAATACCTAAAACATGCTACTTATACGAAATCCATACTTAAAACAAAGAAAATCATGTAGGGGTATCAATTTGATTGATGTTGGCCATTGACGAAAGGAACCTGATCCATCGGGCGGATTACTTCGTTTACTTGGCCTTAATATTAAAGACAACCTTTTTTCAGTAATGTAAACTCAATTCTAAACTGAATTTTACATTAGATTCACCATCTTAAAAAAAAAAGTCAATATAACATAAAGAGTATTGGCTTACCTTGAATCGGATGGAAGTGGTTGAAGGTGTTGGCGTCAATTGAAGGAGGATGCAACAGGTGGCTGTAGCAATGGGGCTGAAGTAGTGATGCTGGTGGGGATTGATTGTATTGGAGACTTGCAGTTGTAGCGTGGAGGGTGCTGGGCGTCCAAGGAGGTGACTGCTACAATGGCTGCAAAGCTTGAAGATGCTGGGGTTGGTGTAGCTTGGATCCTTGTTTGCAATGAGTGGAGAAGGTGCAGCCGGCTGGAGCAATGAAGCTAATGGGGTCACCTTGAAGATGTTGAAGTGGCTGCAACAAGGAAGTTGTTGTGCAAGAGATTTGGAGATGCTCCTTGGTGCTGCCAAGGATGGAGGAAGCCCAAGAAATGGGGGCTGCAGCCCAAAAGAGAGAGAGAGAGAGAGAGGCGTGAGATGGATAGGGAGGCAGCCGTGAGAGAGTCTTGTGTTTTTTCCCTTTTTTTCAAGAGAAAAACTTAGGTTTTAATTGGTCCTTACCTAGGGTTTAATGAATCAATTAGAAAGGGAGAGAAGACCCTTTACCTGAATGGTTGGAGAATAGGGAAAGGAAGGAAGGGAAGGGAAGAAAAGAAGGAAAGAAAGGGAAGAAGGAAAAAGGAAAGAGAAGGGAGAAAGAAAGAAAAGGAAGAAAGAATAGGGAAAGAAAAAGAAGGAAGGGGGGCTCTACGTGAGTGGGCTGGAGAAGAAAGAAAAGAAGGAAGGAAAGAAGAAAAAGAAAGAAAGAAAAGAAAGAAGAAGAAGAAAGGAAGAAAAGAAAGAAAAAGGAAGAAGAAGAAAGAGAAATGAAAAGAAAGAAGAAGAAGAAGAAAGAGAAGGGAGAAGGAAAAAGGAAAGAAAGAGGAAGGGAGAGGGTTGCTGGTCGATCCCCTTGTGGGTCCCACCTTAGATAAAAAGGAAGAAAATAAATAAATAAATAAAGAAGAAAATATAATAAACCAATTTTTTTCTTTTTATATGTAAATTAAAATGGAAAATGTGAATGGATGGGTCATCTCAGAGCGGGTCCAAATTCCACTTTTGAAATTCATTTTGATAATTAGAGGGGTAAAATAGTCTTTTTAGAAAATTTCTAGACGAAACGAGCTATTTTTGGCGTGTTTTTGAAACGAGCTCAAATTTTGAAGTTCAATACTCCGTTGTGAAGCAAATCCAGTATAGAATTTGAAAATTTGAGTTTGAAATAAATCTAGATTGTTTTTCTTGAGAAAATATTTCCAAATTTAGAATCCTGGGGGTAAAAATGTCAATTTTGGAAACCCGGGGTTTGAAATTGATTTCTGAAAACTTTTAAAACTCGATCTGGATTGAAATTTATAAAACTGGAGTTTTGGACTTCGAAAATGAAATGAAATATGATGAAATGTTATGAAATGCTGAGAAATGATATGAAATTATGAGAAATGACTGAAATGCTATGCGAAATGCAGACCCTGAATGAAGAATTTTGGATGTTAGACCCCGATTGGCAGCTGTACCAGTTTAAAAAGCATTAAAATTGATAAAATTTGCAAAATGGTTCAAGAAATGGTTTTTGGACTCTACCGAGCTAGAGTGACACTGAAAATTGGGGTGTGAGCTGGATTGAACTAAAATGAGTTGAATTTAGCTGGTTTTTAGAGTTTCAGAACTCAAATAAACTGACCAGACACTGACTCAACTGACCTTTCCCACTAAATTTTCAGGAAAAGCTACCATTTTTAGAGAAATGGTATGGAATGGTCACTAGAGTGAAGTAAATTACGAATTTGAGTTGGGTTTGAGCTGGGATAAAGATTGGTAGTACTGACATGAACTAAAATTGAAGCTCGAACCCTAGCTCAATCGATCAGACTCAGCTCAATTTCAGCTGAATGAGCTGAAATGGGCTAAAATGGGCTCCTGGACTCTTGGAAATGGTTTTGAACTGAAACTGGAGTGCTTGAACTCCTGATGAGCTCAAGCTAGACTCAAAGGAATATGGTTGACAGGGAATGACTGACTCAGAGTCAATTGGCTTAGATTTGAGTGAGAAATGAGCTCATTTATAAAGAAATGATCCTATTTTGGCAGAAATGGTCAGAAATGAAAATGGTCTGTTCATTGTGAGTTCGGGTGAGCTTGAGATGAGTGATATTCTAACTGTTCTGAACTGACCAATGAGCTTGGTTGACTCCGACTGACTGGGGTCCGGGATGACCTAGGGGTAAAATAGTAATTTTCCGAGTAAAAATGGGTAAAATGGTAATTTTCTGAAATTGACTCGGGTTTGACTCCTACACTGACCTAACAGGGTTGGTACTGCACGAGAAGGGTTGTTTGAGAATGGATGAGGAAAATTTGGGGTGTTTACATGCATATAGTTTAATTTCTGCAAATTTCAATATTTGATGTATCATTCATGCACATTTTTCCAAATCCACTATGGTTGACATGAATGGCACGTGCACAAGCTCTTAGGGAGTTCACAAACTCGGTGGAATTTGTATTTATGGTCATAGTCAGAATACTAATGAAACCCAGATTTGTGATCTTCGTATTAGTCACATTCAGCCTACACTCTTAGGCTAACTTCAAAAATACACTGCATTTCTCAAAATTTCAAAAGGATTTTCTCAATTCCTCAAAGAATTGTCTTTCAAATTCATATTCATTCATTCAATTTGCATCATTTTCAAACTCATTTCCCAATTCCATTTCAGAGAAATCAATTTTCTTAGAACTTTCTAAGTTTTTCTCAGGATTTGATTTTCTCAAAAACTCTGAGTTTTCAAATGGTATTTCAAAGTATTTCCCAAGTTCAAATCATGATTTCCCAAGGTTTCTACATTCTCAATTTCATTTTCAAATCCCACAATCGATTTTTCCAAAGTCCCTGAATTACTTATGAAATTGATTTTTCTCAGAATTCTCAAATCCATTTTAGACATCGATTTCCTCAGAAAAGCAATCCAAATCTCAAAATCGATTTTCTCAAAGTCCAGGTTTTCCTGAGAATCTATTTTCTAAGCAAAAGTCACTTTCCAATGAAATTCATGATTTTCCCAAGTATTTTTTAAGCATATTTCAACTTTCCAAGCAAACATCATATTTCTCAAACTTGCATCTTTTCAAAATTCCATAGCACATGCCTGATTCTCTGTGCATTCTAAGAAAATAGAGCATGATTTAGATAATTAAACTTAGTCAAAGCACACATTTGATCCTTAGTTCAATTACCCCTGGTAAAGGTGTCAGAAATGATTGAACCTCGTACCGACAGGCGGATAACATTCCACATAATTTTCCCGCAAATTTTCAAAAACGGAGGTGAGTAATTTTCAAAACCAATTTTCAAAACTTTGGCCGAGTTTGACTCGCAGAGGGAGGGGAAAAAATTTGCGATGATAACAGCTATAGACCCATTTTGTGAGTTGAGCTCACCTATGCCGAAAATGTGTGGTTACATATATCTTCTTTCGTAGTGTAACCTGTGTGCTTCAAATATATAATTGATGCAACATTCATCGTTGCCCTTGAATTCAAATGCTAATTCTATAATTCTGCTAATCATGTGATCACAATAATACCGCTTATTTTGGACCATGATGCTAAAAATTGTATCTTCTTTGCTTACTTGCTTAGATGCTTAATATTACTCTCTAAGTGTGTTAATGCTCGACATTGTCGCTTATCACTTAGCATTACCTCTACCGCACTGCTAGTGTTAGTATTGTTCTTGTACTTGTCTTGCTCTTGGTTCCTTAGTTGCTTGTTGTTCAACAATTGTTTGGCTCAGTTCCTTGTGCTTAGTTCCCTCATTTTGTTTTTCAATAGTTGCCTGGCTTATTTTCCTTGTTCAGTTCATAGTGGTTTGTTGTACTTGCTACTTTCACTGTTGCTTAGACTTGCATCACTTGCACCTACTTGACACACGCACATGTACCTTGGTTCAAATGTTTCTAACTATTCCATCATGTTAGCTATAGCCTGTTACTCGTAGTTTTTGAGTTATGTTATATTTGTATTATGCTTCATATTGTATGCTCTCCTTTAAAATGATAATGTATGGATGGTTTATCTCACTAGCTCGCAAGAGTACTGACCCCGTTTTGTGGGGATACAGGTGTTTGGCTTGTCATGGTGCGATGGAGCTCGATGTGCGGCGGAGGACTGAACCCACACTCTAGAACTTGAGATCTTGGCAGTGGTCTTTTGAGAAGGAAAATGATGTATATTTTTCATGTATCAAGTTGTAATAAATAAAATGTTTATTTTTATTGTTCACCCTGTGACCCACCCAGAATTTTCAACTATTTTTCCCTTGTGAGTTTTTTTGCTTGCGCAATGCTTTCAAAAAAAAATTACCCTAAAACCTTAAGGATTTTCCAAGTTGGGATTTTGTGGTGTTACATTCTGACTCGGGTTTTCTTTCAGGTTAATCTATTTTTCTTTGAAGATCCGGGTTCCGACTTGGGTTTTCCTTCAAATTAATTTTCTTTTAAAAATTCGGGTTCCGACTCGGGTTTTCCTTCAAGCTAATCAATCTTTCCTTCACATATCTGGGTTCTGACTCGGATTTTCTTTCAAAACAATTTATTTTTCCTTTGAAGATTTGGATTTCAACTCAGATTTTCTTTCAAAACAACCTATTTTTCCTTTGAAGATTTGGGTTCCGACTTTGGTTTTCTTTTAAAAAAATCTATTTCTCCTTCGAAGATCTGGGTTCCGGCTTGGGTTTTCTTTCAAAACCATCTATTTTTCCTTTGAAGATCTGGGTTCTGACTCGAGTTTTCTTTCAAGTTAATTTAATTCTCCTTGAAGATCCGAGTTCCGACTTGAACCTTCTTTTAAGTTAATCAAAATTCTTCTTGAAGATCCAAGTTCCGACTCGAACCTTCTTTCAAGTTAGTCTAATTCTCCTTGAAGATGCGAGTTCCAACTCGAACCTTCTTTTAAGTTAATCTAATTCTCTTTGAAGATTCGAGTTCTGACTCGGACCTTCTTTCAACTTGATCCAAGTTTCCTTCGAAAATTCGAGTTCTGACTCGGACTCTCTTTTAAAACGAGTTCTAACTCAGACTATCTTTTTCAAAAATGAGTTCTGACTCGGACGATCTCTTTCAACAATGAGTTCCGACTCAGACAATCTCTCTCAAAAATGAGTTCTGACTCAGACAATCTCTCTCAAAAATGAGTTCTGACTCGGGCAATCTCTCTTAAAAATAAGTTCCGACTCGGACGATTTCTTTTAAAAAACGTGTCCCGACTCGGACGATCTCTTTCAAAAATGAGTTCTGACTCAGACAATTTCTTTTAAAAACAAGTTCTGACTCAAACAATTTCTTTCAAAAAAATGAGTTTTGACTCAGACGATTTCTCGCAAAACCAAGTTCCGACTTAGACTTTCTTTCAAAAAATGAATTCTGACTCGGACGATTTCTTTAAAAAACTGAGATCTGACTCAGACTTACTTTCAAGATTAGACACTCTTCAAAATCCAGCTTTTGAGCAAGTCGAACTTTCCAAAATCCAGTTTTATACTGGTAGAACTTTATAAATCCAGTTTTATATTGGTCGAACTTCCTGAATCCAGTTCTACACTGGTCAAACTTCCTAAATCGAGTTTTCACACTGGTCGAACTTCCTGAATCCAGTTTTTACACTGGTCGAACTTCCTGAATCCAGTTTTATATTGGTCAAACTTCTCGAATCCAGTTTTTACACTGGTCAAACTTCCCGAATCCAGTTTTTACACTGGTCAAACTTCCCGAATCTAGTTTTCACACTGATCGAACTTCCTAAATCTAGTTTACACTGGTTGAACTTCCCAAATTCAATTTACACTGGTCGAACTTCCTGAATTCAATTTTATACTGGTCGAACTTCCCAAATCCAGTTTTATACTGGTCGAACTTCCCGAATCCAGTTTTATGCTGGTTGAACTTCCCAAATCCAGTTTACACTAGTCGAACTTCCCGAATCCAATTTTATACTGATCGAACTTCCCGAATCTAGTTTTTACACTGGTCGAACTTCCCGAATCCAGTTTTTACACTCGTCAAACTTCCCGAATCTAGTTTTATACTTGTCAAACTTTCTAAATCCAATTTTATACTAGTTGAACTTCCTAAATCCAGGTTGCACTGGTCGAACTTCCCGAATCCAGTTTTTGCATTGGTCGAACTTTCCGAATCCAGCTTTTAAACTGGTCAAACTTCACAAATTCATTTTTTACGTTGGTCAAACTTCCCGAATCCAGCTTTATACTGGACGATCTTCCTGAATCCAGTTTTTACACTAGTCAAACTTCCCGAATCCAGTTTTATACTGATCGAACTTCCTAAATCTAGTTTACGCTGGTCGAACTTCCTGAATCCAGTTTTACACTGATCGAACTTCCTAAATCCAGTTTTACACTCGTCGAACTTTTTAAATCCAGTTTATACTGGTTGAACTTCCTAAATCCAGTTTACACTAGTCGAACTTCCCGAATCCAGTTTTATACTGGTCGAACTTCCTAAATCCAGTTTTTACACTGGTCGAACTTCCCAAATCCAGGTTATGCTGGTCAAACTACCTAAATCCAGTTTTATACTGGTCAAACTTCCCAAACCCAGGTTATGCTGGTTGAACTTTCTAAATCCAGTTTACACTGGTTGAACTTCCCAAATCCAGTTTACACTGGTCAAACTTTCTGAATCCAATTTTCACACTGATCGAACTTTCTAAATTCAGGCTGCACTGGTCGAACTTCCCAAAATCCAGTTATTACACTGGTCGAACTTCCCGATTCCAGTTTTTACACTGGTCGAACTTCTTGAATCCAGTTTTTACACTGGTCGAACTTCTTGAATCCAGTTTTTATACTGGTTGAACTTCCCGAATCTAGTTTTTACACTGGTCGAACATCCCGAATCCAGTTTTATACTGGTCGAACTTCCGAATCCAGTTTTTATACTTGTCGAACTTCCCGAATCCAGTTTTTACACTGGTCAAACTTCTTGAATCCAGTTTTTACACTGGTCGAACTTCTCGAATCCAGTTTTTACACTGATCGAACTTCCTGAATCTAGCTTTTACATTGGTCGAACTTCCTGAATCCAGTTTTATACTGGTCAAACTTCCTGAATCCAATTTTATACTGGTCAAACTTCCTAAATCCAGTTTATACTGGTTGAACTTCTCAAATCCAGTTTACACTAGTCGAACTTCCTGAATCCGGTTTTCTACTGGTTGAACTTCTCGAATGCGGTTTTATACTGGTCGAACTTCTCGAATCCAGTTTTACGCTTGTTGAACTTTCCAATTTTTACACTGGTCAAACTTCTTGATTTTTACACTGGTCAAACTTCCCGAATCCAGTTTTATACTGGTTGAACTTTCTTAATCCAGTTTTTACACTCGGTGAACTCTCAAGGTCCAAACTTTAGCCACAAATTTATCAATCTGACATCAAGTGACTCACTTACAAAGGATTCCAAGACATATTGCTAGTTTGCTACCAAGAATATTTGTTGATTCCAAGATTTCATTACACAAAATTTTACCTCAAGCTACCTTCAATATTTTCTCTAAAAGGGCAAAGCTTTTGCGAGGGAAGAACAAAATTCAATACTTTTTCTATTGGTCGACCAAAAAAATGAAGAAAAAACTTTGATATGACCAGTAAAGGAAAATTCAACGATGTTGAAAAGCCATAAGTGATTTGATATTGATCATATCTGTGGCATATTTTTAAAGATGATCCTTTTGGCAATAAGGCGGCAGAATTATCCTGGGTGATAAAAAGAATCCACTAAATCTCAATATCTCTCGTTCAAAACTATAATTAACTATCTGCAAAAGGGATCTCTCGATCATTATCAAGTTGAAGACTGATGGATGAGTTAGACCCTCAGGGCCAAAGGAGACTCAGATCATCTCCAAGTTAAAGGAGTATGTGGCGTGCCCTTCAAGGGAAAGTTTAAATCATCGCCAAGTTGAAGGTTGATCTGATAAACCTTTCGACAATCCCTAAAAGATATTATTTACGTCATCATAAAGGGATTTTAATCAAAGAAACAACATCATTAATATAATTCCTGAGACCAAAATAAGATTTGTATCATCTCCAAGTTAAAGGAGTATGTAACGTGTTTTTCTATGAGAAATCAGAACATCACCAAGCTGAAGGTTGATGCGATGAAATTCTCGCCAAATCCCAAGATAGCTCAATTTTATGTCTCAAAGAGTGCAAAAAGATCATTATGGGTAAAACCCAGATATCAAGCTACCAAAACTGACAGAAATCGTCTTTATCCATGTAAAATTCTTTTATCAATATTTTTTCATCAAATTGCTTTTATGAAACTGAGAACATTTCCTCTCATTTCATATCAAGGAAATGGATAGCTTTCTTAAAGAAACTCAACATCAACAGATTTGAATTTGATTCTCGATTCTACGGAGTTAGCTCAATTGGAGAAAATGCTCTAGGTAGAAAAGGGGAACATTTTTTCACAAATGTGCATATTTTCAATCATTTTGAATCAACTACAATTTTTATCTCATTGGCAATATTTTCTGGTTATCCCAACATGAAGCAAGAACTTGATGTCCCTTTTGATATATCCTGACATTGTTTTATCCCTCATTAGGACTTGATAACCTGGGTTTTCAAAGTCCTTCCTTTTATTTGATTTGAGCGTCTGAGCTCTTAGATCTGCACATTTCCAAATTTATCTCCATTGTCCCACCATAGACAGTTCATTTTCAGGTCAAAGATTGAGCATGTTTTTCTCGCAAAAGGCCATTTTCAAAAGTTGTTCAGTCTCAGTCATGAGACGCCCCAATCAACTCCTTTTCAAAGCTTTAGGAACCCCTATTTTTATTACCTTTTGCAACCCCTTTCGAATTCTTTGTGCAAAATTTGAAAGTCCCATCATGGTTTCTTTATTCAGAGATTCCATATTTTCATATCCGTTCAGGTTAAGGATTATACATGTTCCTCATTTCACTAGGTATTTTTATATCCATTCAGGTTAAGGATTGTACCTGTGCCTCATTTCACAAGGTATTTTCATATTCGTTTAGGTTAAGGATTATACATGTACCTCATTTTATGAGGTATTTTCATATGTGTTCAGGTTAAGGATTGTACCTATGCCTTATTCCGATGAGGTATTTCATTCCCGTTTAGGTAAGGGTCACACCTGAGCCTCGTTCCACGAGGTATCTTTCATCCCATCCAGGTCAAGGGCTAAACCTGAATCTTTTCAAAAGCTTATTTTTATCTCAGTCATGAGACCTTCCTCTCATCAAAATCTTTTTCCTTTTCACAAATATGGGACCTTCATCCAAAAGTCCTATCATGATTTTCCTCATTCCTCTTCATGAAAATCATTCTTCATAATCAATTCTTTTATACCCAGTCAGATTTGACCTAACTGAGGCATTTTTATTTTTGAAATTTGGTGTGTTTTTCTTTGCTACTAAGCTCGGCTTTTAACCGGCTTAGCAGCAAAGAGGGGCATCTGTAAACACCCAAAATGTTCCAAATTCCAAAAATTATCCTTTCTAACCTTGGGTCCTACCTTTTGAGTCATTCAGAAGGGCAATTGGGTCAATTTCTATTCATTTATCTGATTCACTTGTTGAAGATCCGAAATCCAAATTTATTTTCTATACCAGACCCAACCTAGGATCCAAATCAGACATCAAAATCCAATTCTGAGCCCAATTCTTCCACTTTAAATCCAAATCTAAAAATCCAAAATCAATTTTCCGTATGGCTTAAGTATTTTCATTCATATCCAATCTCTATTTGGATCCATTCCACTTATTTTTCCTCAGTTTGAGATTCAAACTCGATTATTACTCAAAATCTCGGATTCAGATATGTTTTTAAATTCAATTTTTAAAATTAATTCTTCTATTTCAAAAGCTCTCCTTTGTAAAATCCTCAAACTTCAAATTCAATTTTTTTGCAAAAAACTTTTAAAACTCCATCTGGATCTCGCCTACTGAATCACTCGCATTTTCTTTCATATATTTTAGATTCTCTTCTAAAAAATAAAAAGGCAAAATTTCAGAAAGTGACTTTTGATTAAATAAGAAAGGGTTTTTGAAAATTTTTGCAACTAAAGCCTTCTTTTTAAAAAAATTTAAAATCTAGAAGGGGCATTTTTGAAAATTTTATAACTGCTCTCTTTTTTATAAACTCACGTAAAGGAGAGGGGGAGAGGATCAATCTTTAAGAAGGAGAAAAGAATGAGTTCCTCTCTCTCCCTTTCCGATTTTTCTTCTCCTTTTCCTTCTTCTCCCTCTTTCCTCTTTTCCCTCCTTCTTCCTCTTGCCTTCTACTTCCTTCTTCTTCACCAGAGGCTTTGGGTTTGTCCCTCTTCATCGGAGAGCGCTGAGAAGCCCAGCTCATTCCTCAACTGTGGTAAGTTTTATATTTTGCTTTTCCTATTCAATGTTATACTTTTGCAAATTTCAATCCATTCTGTTTATATAATCTTGTTTTCATCAATGTCACTGCATTGATTTCAACCCAACAATGTATATCATATTAATCTGCATCTCACAGCATTGCATCGTTCTTCCTTTGTTTCTTTTGTTCTTCACTGTTGATCAGAAGCATATTTTACAGCATCGATCTGCATATAGCAGCATTGATCTGCATATTGCGACATTGTTTTCTTTCTTTTCATTTCATCCTCATCTGCATATTGCGTATGCTCCAGCATTTCATTTCGTCATTAATCTACATATTACAATTCATTACTAAGTTTTTTTTTCATTGCTTATTTGATCTCTGCTTATGCCTTTGCGTATCATATTTAGCATTTTCATTTCATGAGCATTGTTGTTCAACCTGCAATATCCATTAGCATTGGATCCAGTCCAACATCACTTCTTCACTCTGCATTGTGTTCTTTATTTTTCTGTGCATTTGTTTCTTCTCTCAGCATTGCATAACATCCAACATCGGATTCAATCTCAGCATCCACGCATTTCATTTGTTGATTCTGCATTAATGTTCATCCCAACATTTGTTATCTTGCATTTCATTTTACCGCATCCAAGAATTTCGTCATATTCCCCCCTCCCCCCCGCCCCCCCCCCCCCCCCCCCGTAGATTTGTGTGTGTTCCATGTGTTTATTTCATCATTCTGCATTATCTGTCATTCGGTATCAGCAGTACCTCATGTGCATAGCATTTCATGTTTTCATAATCATTTGCATCAATTTCCTATTTCATTCACGTTGCATATTTCATCTTCATCACATTTTTTTTATTATTTTATTTGCTTCCTCATAGCATAAGCATCTTGTGATCTATAATTGCAGCAGATTCAATCCAGAATCTACCTCATACCATTGATCATTCATTCATCGCATCTCATTTGTTGTTTTGCAATGGTTGACATCATATTCCATTTTCTGTTTGAGCATTACCTGTTTAATTACATCATCTGTATTTTTTATTTATTTTTTTGTTGTATCTCATTAACAACATCGATCATTTGAGAACTGCTGAGCATTAGCATATTCACATCGTATGTCATCTCATGGAATCAATTCATCATCTCGTCATGGATTTCATGGATTCATTCCAGCATTCATATTTGATCTGTCGTAAAATCTCATCTGATTTCACTGTGAAATCCTCTGATTTCACTGTTAAATCCTCTGATTTCACTATGAAATCCTTTGATGCATTTTATTTTACTGCATCATCTTCATTCACTGCATTTGTGCACTTCGAGAATCATCATCCTTGGAGGCCAATTCTGGCCAATCCACGCATGCTCAAGGGCTAAATTTTGGTCCTCAGATACCTGAGTGTGTAGATAGGAATGAACAAAAGGTTTGTCGTTGGAAATTGCAAAGAATTGGCATAATTGGCCGATTTTTTGGTAAACCGCAGGTTATGACAAATTTTCGCAGTGGTGCATAGTGTTGATTTCTGGCCAAATTTTCATTCAAATATATTAGTGTTTGTTCAGGAATTTTGGACCACTTTTTGTGTGTTTATTTACTGATATACAATGAGTCTCTGTACCAGATTTCACTGTAAAACATTTTATAGTTTGGGAGATATGGCTCTGCAAAGTTGTGCGTAGAAATAGTGTATGCATTGTATATTCTGTATTTCCTATTTTGCAAGTGTTTGATCTTTGTCCTCCGAGTGCATATCGAGTTGTAACCCTACCATTTGCGCAGCTAGAGGAGATCAGAGGGTCTTTAATTGGGACAATTGTAAATGTTGGTGCTTAACAGCACTAAGGTGAACCTGAATCGAAGGAAGAATTGTGTGCAGGAGCTTGGGCTAATGGCCACCCTACCTAATCAACTAAGGTGGGGCTTGGACTCTACTATGGCTTGAAAGTTTAAGGATCCTACTGAGGATCTATCAGCTGGTATCACAACATCTTTGCATTGTATCACAATATATTTGCATTCCCTGTTTCACTGCATCTTTATTTTGCATTTTAACATATGCATATGCATTTCATCTTAGCATATGCATTGCATCTTAGCAAATGCATATGTATTTCATCTTCGCATACACATATGCATTGCACTTTAGCATATGCATATGCATTTCATCTTAGCGTATGCATTGTAGTTTAGCATAGACATATGCATTTCATTTTAGCATATACATATGTATTTCATCTTAGCATATGCATTGCATTTTAACATAGGCATATGCATTTCATCTTAGTATATGCATTGCATTTTTAGCATATACATATGCATTTCATTTTAGCATATGCATAGGCATTTCATCTTAGCATATGTATATGCATTGCATTTTAGCATATGCATATGCATTCCATTCTCAGCATAAGTGTGTGCATTTCATTATTAGCATGTCGCACATGCATATTCATTTCATCCTATGCATTCTGCATATTATCCATGTTATATGTCTTTCATTTATTCTGTAATTTTATTTGTTATATTCAGTCTTTTATTCCTTGCCATTTAGTAGTTCTTGATCATGATTTTCATAATTTTCATCTTCTTCCAATCTTTCATTTCTTATATTTCGTACCTCTGCTGCTTTGTGTTATTTCGTGTCTTGAAAAAAAGTGCGGAAGACACTGGGTTTTTTTTTAGATTAGGAAATTTCAATGTTTAGTTTAAATTTGAGATTGTAATAGTTTCATTTAATGAGATTTTTTATTTTCTATCTAGATTATAATGGATGAGCATGCAACTGTATTTTAATTTTTCGTAATTGACTATGACATTTTATTTTTATTTTCTTTCAAAAAGGACATAATGGGAAAACATGAATGGCACATGCACCCTTTAATAGAGGATAAATAAAACTAAGTAAAGTTTGTATTTACGGCCATAGTCAGAATATGAATAATGCTTAGGATTATTATTCTTTATTAAAATACAATTCATTTTCAAAATTATCATATTTTCCTCCTTTATTAGAATTCAAAGTAAAGATTAAATCAAAATATATTTGTGGTCATAGTCATGAATATGTAGAAATTTAATTTTGCTTTAATCCTATAAAGGCACAAAAATTTATTTTATTCTTTCTTGGAATTTAAATAAAGATTAAATTAAAATATGTTTGTGACCATACTCATGAATATATTAAAATTTAATCTTGTTTCAATTCTATTAAAGAATAAAATTTGCTTTTAATTCCAATTTTAAACACATTCTTTTAACACATTCATCATTTAAGATAGAATTGCATCATTATTTGTCATCTTTTTTAAACTATTTCAAGTTATTTTCAAAATTCCAAGTGATTTTCGAAATAAATTTTCAAAAAACAATTTTCATTTCTAAATTCAAAGTCATTCTCAAATTTTATTTACAAATTCAGATTTATCTTTTTCATTTTTCAATTTCATTTTCAATTTCACTCAATATTAAATCCTATTTCAAATTCCAATTTTTGATTCTTATTTCTAAACTTTTCATTTTCAAATTTCACATTTTAAACTTTGAATTTCACTTTAATTGCAAATATTAAGTTCAAATTCTTTACTTCTTTTCAAAAATTCCAAATTTTGAATTATATTTTCATTTCAAATTTAATTTTAAATTTTCAAAAATTCTAAATTTTATTTCCATTCTCAATTCAATTCTAAATCAAATTTTGAAATTCACTTTAAATCTCCAATTCAATTTCTAAATTCAATTCTGATTTCGAACATCAATTCAAATTTCAAAATCAATTCCAAATTTCAATTTCAAATTATGATTTTCATTTCAGAAACAAACTCAATTTTCAAATTCCAACTTATTAATTTCAAACTCTAAATTTTGTCTTTTATTTTCCAATTTCACTCTCTTCCAATTCCATTTTCGATTTGAAATTTCATCTTCAATTCAAATTTCAAATTCCAAATTTTAAAACTCTTAATCTCAAAATTCTATTTCAACTTTTGATTTCTGTTGCAATTTTAACTCTTGATTTTCAAAATTCCTAATTTCATTTTCAATCTCAAATTCACTTCAATTACCAGTTCAAAATTTAGATTCAAATTTCAATTTTCTAAATCAAGTTCAATTTCTAAACCACTTCCTAAAGAATATTTTCAAACTTATTTCAAAATCACTTGGAAAATCCAAATTTCTGAAATATTTTCAAAAGCATACATCATAGCACATGCATGATTCTATGTGCATTTAGGACTTAGAATAATCACTTAGATAAATTTTGGCAAAGCAAAGGCATAAATTCGATCATTGGTTCAATTACTCCTGGTAAAAGCATCAGGAACGGTCGAACCTCATACCGACGAGCGAATCCGGTCTCCCCATTTTCCCACAAATTTCAAAACGGAGGCGAGTTATTTCAAAATCAATTCATTTTCAAAAGGTCAAGTGGACCTTGCAAAGAGTTCTTCTTTCTTTTTTTCCCTCAAAAGGAGGGAAAAGGGGGAAATTTTTGCAACGATCACACACCTTTAAAATAATGTGTTGATATTGCCTTCACCGGTGAAGTGCTCCTTTTGGCCTAGTTATGCTAGAGCACGTGAATGGCGGGCTAACCTCGTCATGGTGTTTGTGTTGCCTTGAGGGAGCATAAGGCAAATGTGTATATGTACCTCGAAAGGCGGGTATGTTTACTAACCAAGCCTAAATAAGATAAATCGCCTGGTAGCTCATTCACAAACGGTTCACCTTGGAGAGGGTGGATGGTACAGTCGTGAGTGACTGGTTGACTTTTATGACACATTTTGAGAAGCAAAGGCTTCCTCTGGCCTCCAGTCACTTAGAGTTAGGGAGGTCAAGGGTACCTATTAAGGTATTCCTCAGCTACTGCAGTAGTATGGATTGCAATTCATTGCCTATGCAATGATCTCTTGATCACAAGTTGCTCACAAGAGGTTATTTACTCGGTCTGTAGGTACCCCGGTTATCACACTAATAGAATAACAAACGTCGGTGGTATTTTTCACAGATACAAGGTTTTTCTTCGCGTACCCAAAAGAGTAATCAAGACAAAACAAATAAACTAACTTGATAATTGTTGACTCTTGGTTACATGATTATTATTTTAGTTCGTTGTTTAATTGATTTAGTTGTACTTGATTATGGATTTGAAAGCATGCTTGTTACATGATAATGTTACTCACTGCTTAGTGTTAATCCTTCTATTAAATTGGTATTTATCCTGCTTATTGTCACTCTATCTGCTTATAGTTGCTTACTGTTAATTACTACAAAAGAATGGTGTTTATAATGGCAAATGCATGTCAGTTGCTCTTATTTTTCATTAATGGTAAGTTATGGATTTTATCTCACCAGCTTGCAAGAGTATTGACCCCATTTTATGAGGTGCAGGTGATTGACAGGTGGTGCGATGGGGGGCGATGTGTTTTGAGGATTGGACCCACACTTCTAAAACTTTTGTGATTCTGGCAGTCATTTTGGAGGAATGTCCGTATGTGAGAGACATTTTGTAAAAAGAAATTGTATATCATGTTGTCTCATTTTGTAATGGAGATATCATTTTGTATTTTTGCATTCGCTAAACTTCTTTGCCTGTACCTCGCTCAAAGATTTCCAACTAGTTTTCTCTTTCAATTTTTGCACTTTGTGCAACCTTTCAAAAAAAAATTAAAATCCAAGGATTTTTAAGTTGGTATTTTTGGAGCGTTACACTTGTCACACTCATCCATGATAATCTGATGCATGCAAAAGGAGGGGTCTATCCCCTTCAGATCTGCCACCGACCATCCAATCGCCTCCTTATGCTCATGCAGGACCTGCAGAATCTGACACTTCTGAGTGTCAGTTAGGTCTGCAGAAATAATGATGGGGAGAGTCTGATCCTTACCTAAAAAGGCATACTTAAGCGAAGTCGGTAAGGGCTTCAACCCAAGTTTGGGAGGATTCTCAATAGAAGGTCAGGCAGGCTTCTCTGTCAACTCATGGAGTGGTTCGAAGTGCCAGGTCCAATTTAGCTCATTTGATCGTCTATCAATCAATCTAAGGCAATCTTCCTCGAGTGATTCATCCTCCTCCTTCGGAGGTGGATCACTCAACATCCAAACGTGCTTCGCTTCTATGAGGTCCTGAATAAGATTGACTCGAAAGAAACATTATCACCTGCAGGGCCCATCGCGGCATAAAAAATGTTCAGCCTCATCTTCTTGTTGTCGAATGAAACATCCATTGCGCCTGTGCAGCAATTGATGCATGCATTGGCGGTGGCTAGGAAGGGGCAACCTAAAATGATGGGGGTCTGCCTCATATCATCCACGCCCTCCATATTCAAGATGATAAAGTCAACGGGAAAATAGAAGTCTTCCACCTTGACTAGAACATCTTCAAGAATCCCTCATGGGACCTTAATCGATCTGTCTGCCAGTTGCAGAGTCATAGGTGTCGGCTTCATCTCCTTTAGTCTGAACTTGTCATAAAAAAAACCTGGCAAGATATTCACACTTGCCCCAAGATCAAGCAAGGCACGCTTAACAGTGATGTCTCCTATGACACACAAAATAATAGGAGTCCTTGGGTCCTTAAGCTTAGGTGGAGTTTGGTGTTGTAGCACCGCACTCACCTGCTCAGTCAGATAAATCTTCTTCGACACATGGGACCTCAGCTTCTTCTTCTGCATACAAAGTTCTTTTAAGAACTTTGCGTATGCAGGAACTTGTTGTATGGCATCTAGCAAGTGAAGGTTTATCTAAACGTGCTTGAATATCTCAAGCATCTCCTGCATGTTCACTCTTTGCTTGTCAAATGACTTCGGTCTCTCTAATGCCTCAGGAAAGGGAGCTTTGGAGATATAGGACTTGAAAGGCTCATATGGGGGAGCCCTCTCGCTTTCCTAAGGTATGTCAGTAGGGACTTGTTGTTTTTCACTATTTCTCTCGCTTTCTTCTACAGCCTCCCTCGATTGGTACTGTTTCCCACTCCTAAGAGTTACAACTGCTTGAGCATGCTCTTGATGGGCATCTACCATGTTCAGGCCATTCATCGGCTCCTTACTCCTAGGGTTAACCAACGGCTGACTAAGTAATGCCCCCTCGCTTTGCCTGCTAAGCGCCTCGGTGAGCTATTTAATCTGCATCTCAAGTTTCGCAATAAAGTGTGTGTGGGAACTCAAATTCACCTTGAGGTCCAAGAAGGCCTGTAGCATTTTGTCCTCGAAGGACTGGCTAGAAGCAGGTGCCTGGAATAGAGGCTAACTATAGAAAGGCTGGGTTGGGGGTAGCTAGATCGATGAAAACTAGGCGCATAACCACCTTGCCTGGGTTGGTTTTGGGAAGGGATGGGGGGGTGGACTTGTGGATTTCTCCACAAGAAATTAGGATGGTTATGCCAATCCGAATTATAGGTGTTGGAAAATAGGTTGGGTGCAGGCTTGGCAAAACCTTGCGCCATCTGAGCTTGCTCCTGGACAAACTCAGGGTACTGTAGCACCACGGGGTAGTCAAAGACATGGTGTGCTGGGCTAGCACATAGCGCACACACCTGCATGGCTAAGAAGGGATTCGACAGCAGCTGGTCCAATTTTTGGGTCAGCAAGTCGACCTTGTTATACAACTCAAGGTTTGTCTCTAATTCAAGGATACCAGCCTTCTTGGCTCCAATAGGGGCAGGTGTAGCCCTCTCAAATCGTGAGGCTAAAGCATGGTGAATCAAATTCTCACTCAGGGTCTCAAATAGGGCCCACGCCTCATCCTCACTCTTCAGCATAAAAGTGCCCCCACAGGCAACATCAACCATTTGATGATTTTTCTCAGTCAACCCATCATAAAAATATTGCACCAATTGGCAACGGGGCACCTGGTGGTGGGGACACTTTTGAAGAAGATCTTTCATCCTCTCTCATGTCTCATGAAATATTTCTTCCTCAATTTGTGAAAAGTTGGTAATGACTTTTCGATATCGCTTCATCTTACCAATCGAGAAGTATTTCTTGAGAAACTCTCTTTGCATGTGTTCCTAAGTAGTAATCTGAATTGTATCTAAGACCTTCAGCCAGTGCTTGGCTTTGTCTTTGAGGAAGAAAGGGAACAACGTCAACCTCAATACGTCATCCCCAAAATTGTTGATCTGCACCATAGAGAAGATCTCGAGGAACTCATCAATATGACGGTAGGGGTCTTCATTGCTAAGGCCATAAAATGATGGTAACATTTGAATAACATTGGCCTTAATCTCAAAATAATTGGCTCCTACATCAGGTCTCGTGATGCAGGAGGCGGGAGTGTAAATATTGGGAATAAAGTACTCCCTGAGGGGACGGGTCAATTGTTGATCCTCAGCCATGAGGCCCGGTCTGTGGGCTCTCCTAACAAGGAACTCAGGGTCCTCTAAAGTCTCCACAAGCTTGGGGTCAAGCCAGTGTCGCCCTTGCATGCACCTGAGGGTAGACTGATACAGGAACCGTCCTAAGGAACTGGTTTTCTATCTTCCTAATATGTAGAGCGGCCAAACCATAGCAAACCACAAAGCAGGTAAAGAAAAAGAAAAGTAAAAAGCAGTAAACACGCACCACTCACTTGCACCCAAACTGATATTTTGCGGAAAAACAAACTATAAGCACAATACCAATCTTGCACAGTCACCTCCTAAGGGGAAACCTAATAGGTGGGTCGTGCAGGAAAAGTAAACTAGTCTCTACGGCTCACAAGCAGCGTGGTTCTAAAAATCCTACAAAAGCAAATTAGCAATCCTAGTTAAGGAATAAGGAAGATAAACTAGCAATCATAAATAGTATGGAGAAAAGAAACTACAATCCTAAGTAAAATGAGAACACACAAGAGGTAATAAAGTGAATACTCGGATTTCAATCGTCGTTCCCCAATAACTGTGCCAAAAATTTGGTGTAAGTTTTATGAAAATGATTTTTAAAACAATATTTTATGTAAAAACAATGTGAAAGCTAGACACCAAATAATAAAAACTGGCTCGCACGAGTGGTGAAGTCCGGGTCAAACTCATGGAACAAAAAAAATACTTTGTATTCCACAGAAAACTAAGCTACTCTTTATTGCCTTGAAAATAAAGATAATTAATTAAATAAATGAGAGTGTTGCCCTCTATGGAGGGCTTAAACAAACAAAAATAAAGTGCCTTATTACAAACCCAAATTAAATTGAATAAAATAAAATAAAAACTAAAGCTAAAAAGAAAAGAAACGGTCTTCAGTGCTCGAAGCTTCTAGTCCCTTGGTGTTTCTTCAGTTGCTTATTGTCCTTTCTCTATTCTGAGGGCTCCCTGAGGGGCTCTAAGGGGCCTGAAAGGACTTTTGAAGGGACCTCAGAGGGTTCTTTGAGAGTACTTTCGAGGGCTCGCCACACGTCAAAACGCTTTTCTGCAAAAATCAAAACACAAAGCAAAAACAGAAAAAAAAAAAAAACTAATTCTAAAACTAAGGTTAGTAGACTCAAAATAAGAAAAAGAAAAAAATCAAGTAACTACGCTAACAAACTTAAAATAAAATGTGTAACAAACTAATTACTTGTAACAATCTAAAACAATTAACTAATGAAAATAATAAAAAATGTGTCCAGCACTAACTAAATAAAACCTTCTTAAACATGCAACAACTAAAACAAATTAACCATTGTAATACAAGAACGTAAACTAAAATTAATTAAAGATCACGAAAAGGGTCAACAAAGTATTTAATTTAACTAAATGGCTTGCTAATATTCTGATTAATTCTAATTGACTATCAAACAAACCTTAACTACAACCTACAGCAGAACATGAACTATAAATAACTAATTGCAATAATCAATATAAGATTTAACGTCTAAACTCGCTAGCTGAAACAACTAATAGTCAAATGAATTTAACTAAATAAAAATAAAATATTGAAGTACTAATGGATATATTTATGTAACTAACTAAGTGTCTAGATGACTTGATGATCTGAATTAACTATAATGCATGCCTAAATGACTTGATAAAATAGAACCTACAAGTTGATCTAGCAATCGGTGGTTGCTAATCTGATTGGAATAGATTGACGGAACAACGATTGCATCTTGCGTGTATGGTTAGGTTCAGCAGCATGTCTGGCAGATCATGCTGGCCTGTCAACACTTTGGCCACGATTACGAAGATATAATTTTAACAGATACCACAGTGTCGATGTTGACAAACAAATGCACGCTAATCCGATCTATTGTTATGATGAATCAATCAAAGGCTAACGCAGATTGCAATGCAGATCGCTGATCAGATAGATTAAAACTGACAATAAGATCAATCAGCCGGTCCGATCAGGTTGGGTTTGACACACAGCAAATCAGTCAAATAATAGGAAGAATTCTTTACGAGACCGTGACCTGATCAGTGTATCAGTTGAAAATAACAAACCCACCAGGATAGCTCCCGAAAAGTGATATGCAAGATCTTGTATCTATATGTTTTTTTTTCTTTTCAATGGAAACTTGATTAAAATCTAACTATATGATGCATTAAACCTAAAACTAATTTAAATGCTGAAGTCACAGAAAACAAAAATCCATGTTTAGTCTACATAAAAAAAAATAATCTAACTACGTGCAAATCAAATAACAAAAAGGGGGAGAAGAAGCAAACCGTACAATCCGCTTCCTATGGAAGGGTTGAGAGGAAGAAGGTGGTCTTTTCCACAACAATTGAATGAACTCTGCTCTCCCTACAACAGAGAGGATACAAGGAAACAGTGATGATGGGGTTTAGAAGAATGATTAAAAAGCATAAGAAGCAAGAAGAAAGAGGTAGGCAACCAATCAATCGAAAAAGGGAAAGAAATGAAGAAGGGGAGGCAGAGAGGGGAATGTGGGCTACAGGAAGGGGAAAACATGTGATGTGAGAAAAATATTACTATTTATACTTAGGAAATTAGGTTTACGCATTTTTTTCAGAAAACTCTAATATATTTTTAAAAATTTCACAACAGTGTTTTTGAAAAACGTGTTTTACAAAAGTACCTTTTCTAAACCAAATAAAATATGATTTAAACACTTCTATGCTAATTAAAACACTAATTAAAATGTCCTAAACAAAATTAAACATTGAAAAATGCAAGAAAGTATTTAAAAATATGGTGTTTTCTTTATTTTTAATTTAAATATAGTTTCTCAAAAATACCAATAAGGCTGGGGTTTTAACACATATTTTCAATGGATCATGCGTAAAATTGAATGAATAAAATGCAAAATGTATGCATAATCATCTACGTTTTGAGGACTATCGAATCGACTATTTAAACATTGAATTTTGTTGAGTCTTTGGATTTGTAGGCATCCTGGAAGGTTACCATGTCACTGGAGCTCAAGCTAAGGAAGAAAGACCACACCTTTCTTCTCTAGCTTAGTTAATTTCAAAATTTAATAAGTTAAGACTCATGATTTATTTACTTATTTTATTAATAAAAGAAATTAATATATATTAACCTTTTATAATAGAGATGAGACTCTTGCATATGCCTGATCATGCATATAATTCAGGGTTTATTAACATTTAAATATGCATGATTTTATAAAATAATGTTTCAAAAACCCAATTTTATGTTAGTTTTCGAGTAAATGTGCTAAAATGATTTAAAAATAGAAAATGCATAAAAAATAGTTTTATTTTACATTTTTATACATATTTTAGTTTTTTGTTATATTCATAGTAGTTTTAGAAAAGAAAAAAAAATATAGTTAGATTAGTTTTTGAAGTTCCTTTATAAATAAATAGTTTTGTTTTTGAAAATGTTCATAATAAACCGATTTATACGGTTTTCTTTACTTTTGAAAAAAAATAAAAAAAATAATAATAAAAACAAACCATTATATGGTTTGTAATTTTTGAAAATTAATGGAAAACTGAAAAAAATAAATAATAATAATACAAACCAACATGAACCGGTTTTGTATTTCTAATAAGAAAATTAAAAAAATAATAAAAACCAAACCGGCTGGAACCGGTTTGGAATTTTTGAAAACTGAATAAATTTTGTTACAAACCGGTTCCAACCGGTTTGAACTTTTTAAAAACCCCAAAATCGAAAATTTCACGTGTCTCCCCTTTTACGCCAAACCCTCTCTTTCCCCCTCTGGTTCTTCTCTTTTCCCATTTCTCCATTGCCGGATTCCCCATTACCCCTTCTTCTTCCTCTATTTCTTCTTCCTCCTTATCTTCTTTTTCAATCCGGCGGTGGAGATACTCAGTCCGGTGGCGGCGTGAGTGGTGGAGGCCACTTCTTTAATCCTTCCTCTGTTCACGGTAAGTCATCCGTTCTTCTTCTTCTTCCCCTAATCTGTATCTTCTTCTTCTTCTTCTTCTTCTTCTTCTTCTTCTTCTTCTTTTTCTTCAGCCGATCTGTTTTTTTTTCTGATTTCATCTTCTTCCAATTCTTCATCTTCTTCTTATTATTATTCCTCTTCTTCTTCGTCTTCTTCTTTTTCCATTAATCCTGTGTAAAAACAAAAAGAAAAGAAAAAACAAAAACAAGAAAATAAAAAAAAAAACAGAAAAGCATTAGAGTAAATTCTGTAGATTTAGTATCGGATTCTTGTTTTCAACAAATTTAAAATTAGAGATTAGTTTTATAAGTCTGATCGTGCATTATATTTTTTTTCATTCTATGAATTTCTATTTTTACATCAGTCGAATGTTCCTTTGATTTTACAATTTTCTGTATTGATCTTCATTTGCTGTTTTGTTCATTCATCATTGCATTATATGTTTTGTGTGCATTTCATTAGTTTTCGTGAATTGTCTTCTTTCATTAAGTTTTAAATTTTTGCAATTTTCTGTTTGTTTTTTTTCTAAAATCAGTTTTACTATTTGCTGCACCTTCCGATTTCTTCATGTTTTCAATATTGTAATTTCATGTTTTTACATAATTCGGTTTAATCATTTCCTGTTTTGTTTAAATTTCTAATTCCCTGTTTAGCATTTGCATCTTTCCTATTTTTCCATTCTTTGATTTTTGTGTTTCTTCACTATATGAATTCTTTGTGTCATTTTCTAAATTTTTGTTTGTTTAATCTTTGTTTTCCCTATTTTTACATGCTGAGTTCTCTGTTTTACATTACAGCTAATCTTAGTTTTTCCTGTGTGTTTATATACTGAATTTCTTGTCTTTCTCATTCATTGATTCCTTGTTTTGAGTTCATATACTTTCATAAGTAGTTAGTTAGATTTAATTAGAATTTATGTTCATTTGAAATTGTCATTTAGAATTCTTGTCTAATTTCCTTTGTATTTCTAGCATTTAGTCAGTTTAGTATAGTTTTCCTTCTATATCTGGTACTGCTCGTGTTCATTTGAATTGTGCAGGATAGCACAGGACTGGAGCGGAAGTGATTACGTGACACGACGTATGAAGAATAAAGCTTCTTTTTGCTTTTATTTTTTAGAATTAGGAATTTTAATTGGGGTTGTAAATATTGCACTTTACGCCCTCTGCGAAGGGTATTCATTTGTTGTAATAGTTAGTTGTTTTTACCTTTTCTAAACATTTTACATTTCAATAATTCGGCAATAAAGGTTAGTTTAGATTTGTATACTTGAATACAAAATATTCCCGTTCCCTGAGTTCGACCCGGTCTCATTCACTAGTGAGAACCGGTTTTTATTATTTGATGTCTGGTTTTCACATGTTTTACATTTAAAAATCTTTTCAAAATTACAACGATTTAAAAGAAGACATCAATGCCCATCTATAAATAGAGGTCCTCATGAGAAGAGGATTAACAAGGTTAGTTCTCTCTCCCTCTCCCTATTGAAGTGCATCTCTTTCTTCTTCTTCCTTTAGGCCATTAAGGTAGTCCAGGACTCCATTAGAGACATGCAACTACCTTGGTGAAGGTCTAATACAGCCCGAAACAAGGTGCATGCAGAGGAAAAAGCAACGGTATCATTATGAAAAGCGCATTTTTGGTAGAAAAACTCTACTTTTATGATGTTCAATTTCAGGATGCATTAGCATACCCTCTTTTTTATCCAGGGCTTGGATCTACATGTAATCTAGGCCTAGAACATCTATAGCTATTAGATCTACATGAAAAAAAAATTAAAAACCCAAAACAGTATTTTGGAAGATTGATTTTGAGAAAATGATTTAGAAAAGACTAGATTCAAAACTGTCAAAAGCAAAAAATGTGTGAGTAGATAGATCTGTATTTTATTGGATTGTTTAACATGTATAATTAATGTAAAAACATATTTTTGAGTGTTTTTTCTTAGATCATGATACTATAAATATGTCTCTTACATAGATCTTGGTTAAAAATACTTGAAATTTGTTTTGAAGAAGGTTTTGCCAAAAATGTTTTAGGGTTTTGATATTTTATGATAAAAAAAGTTAATTTGGTCATATATGATAGATTAATACATGTATAGCATGATTAAACAATATGTTATTTCATAAATAATCCATGATTCCATGTTATTTTTATGTTTCTTGTGATTCTTGCATAGATAAAATTGTATTTGAGATATTCTATGAAGGTTTTGTGATTCTTGACTTATAGATGTTAATGTTTTAGCAAGATTAACATAAATATGGTCAAAGATGTGTTGCATGATGTTGTAAATGTGTTTAGAGCATCAAAAAATAGTGATTATATGAGTTTCACTATGATTCTTGTTCTTGCTTAATAGATCTTGCATGAGTTTGAATCTTGGTTATTCTGTTCTCATTTTTTGTTCCAACAAATTTCAGAAAAAAAAATTGATATGTCTATGAAAATGAGGTCAATAAATAAATAAAAATACTGGAGTGTTATGCACATCCAGGGTTTGAATTTAGAAACTTATTTAATCCCATTTGGTTCTGTTTTGAAGTTGAAACATTCATTGCAATATAGCATAGTTTTCTACCCTATCAGCAGGACTGTTCCAACCAAAGATTTTGAAAGCTCTAAAACCCTAATCAAAACTGACCTAAATAAATTGTGAAAAATCTGGGTGAAGTTAACATGTATAACAAGATTCTATAAATAGGATTTTGTCAAAAGATTTTTCTGTAAATCTTGAGAAATTCTTCAAACCGGATTAAATTTCTGTAGTTAACAAGATTTGTCTGATATTTTTTCTTAACAGAGTTCAGTTTCAAAATTTTCTTGATTTTATTACAATGAATTTTGCAATTCTGTTTCTTGGATTGTGTTTCTAAGATAATGAGGCAATCCTAGTAAAATTTTGAGGTTAGATTTGGTCCCTGTGATTTTTGGTAGGTTTTCTAAAATTGGGTTAATAGGGGTCTGAATTGCACAGTATGGCATATATTAATGTTGGGTTGTATTTTACTTTATACAGCATGTTTGTTGATGCTTAAATAGGATATTAGACGGATATATATGTTAAATTAATGTATTTCATTATTGATTGAATTAGGCATAATATATATCAATAATTAGTCTATCTTGACTGTGTAAATGCATAATGATTGCATTATTATATTGATTTTATGGTAGAGACTAATAAAAAATATGCATAGAGTGCCATGAATATTGTTGCATATGAACTTTGAATGTTGTTGCATGTTTGCATTGGCACAATTAACAAACAAGTTAATTAAGAAATCAGAATGAAATTAATTCTCTTATAGCTTATTGAGAGAGTAAACATGGTACTGACGATTATGTGAGATATTTGGCTTAGCATGGAAGATTGCTTTTGTCTCCCATCCATAGAACCAGTAACCGGAAGAACTACCATGATTTATCAGCGATGTGGTAGGTAAGAATCATGAAAAAAATCTAATATATCGAGATTGTAGGAGTTAAAAACTTTCTCTATAAAATTATATTCTCTCTTCGAAGTATGCACAGTTGAAGCTTCACACAGGTTAATAAGAGACAATTGTTTAAAAATACAAACTTGGGTTGTACCTCCATCTAGGAGAGTCTATGTTGTACCCATAGACAAATATTAGCAAGTGAAATAAGATTATGCATTGCATATAGATAAAACATGGCATGCATCATTTAAGCAAGAAAATAATAAGTGAAGATAAAAATGTATTCATGCATAAAGGACTCGCATCATTGAAATGGTAAGTTTCACTACAAGAAAAAATTCAATTAGCGACAGAAATTTATGACAAAAACCATCATAATTTTGCAACGGATTAGCGAGAGAAAATGATTCGTCCTTAAATTTGGAATTAGTTGCGGGATTTGCGACGGAATAATATATGTCGCTAGGTAGCTACAGATTAGCGACGGATATTATTCTGTCGCAATATATGTCAAAACTTAACAATGGAGTAGCGACGGATATTATTCCATCGCTAATTAGCGTCGGTGTTGGTGACAGAATTGTTTTATCGCTAACTTTTGATGTAAAATGCCATCTAGGGTATGAACATAAGTCTCTCGCTCTCTCTCTTTATCGCTCTCTCTCTTTATCGCACTCTCTCTCACCTGCGCTGCTTGCTCCGGCCACCTACCTGTCTTCGATGACTGCCCCAACCACCTACCGCTCTCCGACGACCGCCCCACCCACCTACCGCCCTCTGGCGACTGCCCCGGCCACCTCCTCCTCCCTGTGTTTGGCAGACACCCCGACAACCCTGAGAATCCCCTCTCTCCGTGTATCCTCTCGCTTTCCTTGCAGCATTCGGCGACCCACACCAAAGCTCTGGCGAGCCACCCCCTCCCTGACACTGTCTCTCTCCGACCTCATGTCATTTTTTGTCAGGGAGGGGTCGAGCCTCCCTGTCTTACGGCATGCGAGGGAGGGGCTCGGCTCCCTCCCTATGCTTTTTTCGTCGGGGAGGGACCAAGCCCCCTCCCTGTCTTATGGGTTGCACTGGTGGGGCTCGGCCCCCTCCCCTTTTCTTTTTTTTTAGCTAAGGAGGGGTCGAGCCCCCCTATGCTTTTTTCGCTGAGGAGGGCCTGAGCCCCCTCCCTGTCTTATGGCTTGCATTGGAGGGGCTCGGCCCCACCCCTTTTTTTTGTTAGGGAGGGGCTCGGCCCCTCCCCTTTTTTTTGCCAGGGAGGGGTTGAGCCCCCTCCTTGTTTTTTTTCGCCAAGGAGGGGCTGAGCCCCCTCTCTGTGCTTTTTTCACTGGGGAGGGGCTGAGCCCCCTCCATGTCTTACGGGTTGCACTGGAGGGGCTCGGCCCCTCCACTTTTTTTTCGCTAGGGAGGGGCCTTGCCCCCTCCCAGTTTTTTTTTTCGACAGGGAGGGGCCGAGCCAGGGCCCTATCTCCCTGTCTTACGAGATGCGCGGAAGGGGCTCGTCCCCCTCCCCTAATTTTTTTTCCAGGGAGGGGCCGATCCTCCTCCCCTTTTTTTTCGCCAGGGAGGGGCTGAGCCCCCTCCCTGTCTCTTTATTTTACGGGATGCGAGGGAGTGGCTCAGCCCCCTCCCGTGTTTGTTTTTTTTGCCAGGGAGGGGCCGAGCCCCCTCCCTGTTATTTTTTTCGCCAGGGAGGGGTTGTGCCCCCTCCCTGTCTTACGGGATGAGAGGGAGTGGCCAAGCCCCCTTCCTTTTTTTGTTCCCACCAGGGAAGGGCTGAGCCCCCTCCCTGTCTTATGAGATATGAGGGAGGGACTCTAACCCTTCCCTGTTTCCTTTTTCGCCAAGTAGGAGTCGAGCCTCCTTCCTTTATTGCTTTGTATATTTGTGCTTTGTAGGTACGTTGTTGAGCTAATTACGTGATGTTTAGTGCTAAGCATCACATGCGGCTAAAAATGCAATGTAAAAAGAAATAAGAAAAAAATGCAGAAGTACAAGCAATTCAAATTGGGTAATTACCCATGGTGAGTAAGTGATGCAAGCGCATCACATGTTATTTAATTTCTTGGATGCAACACTTTTTTGTTCACACACTCACTTAGTTGTGGATATCTAGGATTGCTTTGATGAAATTTGGAGATCATGTTGAGCATGATTTAATATATGAAAATAGAAGTGTTCTTATTTTTTTAGTATGGATTTCATGCTAGGCATGGTATTAGTTAGCGGGATATTGGAGTGTATTTGTTGCAGGTACATATTTGACATTGTTTTGATATGAATGATTTGAATGTATTGCAATGTTTGATGTATCTGCATGAAGTTATTTTCTATTTAATTATGTCTTCCATGTGAAATTGTATCATGAAAACATGTTTCAAATAAATGTATCATTTTATGGAATGTGATTTCATATTTCTAAATATCTGCGTGATGTGTATAAATATGATGTGATGGTGTTATGTACGAAAATATTTAGTTTGTAAATGCATGCATAATAGTTCATAGAATTACCTTTTATGTTAAGCATGTTTGTGGTATAGAGGGGAAGTAAATTTACGCATTAATTGAAACAGAAAATTTTTCACAAACAATCACCAAACAAGAATTAATAGATAAATTAGATATTTTTTTCATTATAGCATTATTAAGATTTTCTTTTAACTGGTGATGATAATATATGTAACATTATAGAACAAAATAGCTGTAAACCGTGAATGAATGTATCGTAGGATAGTTGATAATGAGGTGATGCATGAATATATGGATGGTGTTGACAGTTTTATTGAATTCGCAATGGCAAGTGTCAGTACAGTGGATCCTACCGGTCGGATCAGATGCCTCTGCACGATGTGTAGGAACAATTAATTTATAGAACCTCATGGCATTAGACATCACCTATACATAAAGAGTTTTGTTAGTGGTTATCAGAATTAGATGCTTTGTGGTGAAGAATTTTGGAATAATTTTGACGCACGAGTAGATGTGGTGTACGATAATTCATATGTGAATTTGATATTTGATACCGCAGAACCGAAAATGGGTTCTGCTATGGGACATAATGATGCATTAACTGAGGTAGAGGAAGAAGCAACAAACGATGCAACTAGTAGATTTTATGACTTACTTAGAGATGTTTATGAGCCACTGTGAAATGGTTGCGAGAGTCACACTATCTTGTATGCAGTTCTTCAACTACTGAATTTATTCATGAAGATATAGAGTTGTGTAACTGATCTAATTGTATTACAAGTTAAGGATAAGTTATCCATGATTAGCAAGTGATGTCATATCTTATATTTTAATGTATTACAATATTTGATGTGAATGATTTGAATGTATTGTAATGATTTGAATAATTTGAAGGTATTGCAATATTTGAATATATTGCATGACATTTTTTATTTGTTAGAATATGGTTCGTAGAGGCCACAATCATCAAACACCCAGTGGTAGCCAGTCTCAGCCTTCATCTTCACGGGCTGCTTAGATAGGTATATCATTTAAATAATTGTATACTTGATTAATTTAAATATGCATTGTGTGAATTTCGAACTCATTGTTCTGTAGGTGATGTTTTGCCTACACATGACCCACCAACACCAGCTACTCATACACTTCACGAGACAACGCCAGATGTAGGGTCTTCTCAGTGTGACATACAATGACTCATTCAAATAGTGTATATCGATAGTCGACCGTAAGTATTTCATTGTCACTTGTCTAATACTTCTCTTATAAATAGTGTATATCGACAGTCGATTATTAATGTGTACCAATTCATGTGCAGTGCGAGGTTTGAGCAGCAAGAAGTAATACGAGACATTAGGAAGTCACTACTGCAACATCTTTTAGGACCGGTCGCACAATGGAAAGAGTACCCGGCAGAAGTATTGAACAGATTAATGTCCTCATTCATGGTATGTAATCGTTTATCATAACTAATGTGTTTCATATTTATTTTTTGTTATGCTCATGTGTGCTAACTTTCTGAAAGTATTTATAGGCTTTTCATCGCTTCGCAACTGCGAACGAGGAAAAAGATGCAAGGGTAGTGTGGCAGAAGGTGGCTGCCAACCGATTTGCCGACATGTTGCACAATATGAAGACTACAGCAAAAAAAACAGTTGGTGGGATAGATGATCCACTGCAGTGGAAGGGCCATGGACCTTCTACTATCAAGAGAGATTATTGGGAGGGCATGTGTGACAAGTGGGCGAGCAATGAATTTTGAAACCGCTCAGCAAAGGCTGCACAAAACCGAGTGAAGATGCCTGATGCCCATCTACACACAGGTGGATCTAGGACTTTTGGGAGCCACTAGAAGGAAATGGTAACTCATCAATATATATATATATATATATATATATATATATATATATATATATATATTGTCAAATTTGTAAGTATTTCTGCATACTTATTAATCGATTTTTTCTTAGAACACATTTATTCATGATTGAATCAATATGAAAGTTTTTTTACAGCTTTAAAACACATATGAGAATGATTGAATCACTATGAAAGTTTTTTGACAAGATTAGAACACATATAAGCATGATTTCATCACTATGGAAGTTTTTTTACTGTCTTGTAACACATATATGCATGATTGTGATACATAACACATTTATTTAACAACCTTATAAACCATATATGCATGTGTGAATCACTGTGACATTCTTTGACAACCTTAGAACACATATATGCATGATTGAATCACTATAAACTTTTTTCCAAGCCTTATAATACATATCTGAATTTTGTCAATGTCCTTCAATTTATTGTTAGTCTATGTGTCATTCAACCATTTACTTTGTTGCATTAGATTAGGTGCATTGCATATCATTTATTTCATTATATTTTGTTTATAAATACTAACATTTTGGTTCTCTTGTAGGATGTTGGAAATGATCAACGTAGAGGAACTGATGGAGGCATGGAGGGAGCGGTAGATCGAGAAAATGAAGAAGATGATGCCCAGAATCTTGGCAAGGATTAGATTAATTTGTTTGACGTACTTGTAACTAATTATAACTTGGCAAGGACTATATTTGGTTGTTAAAGTTTGTTTAACTTAGAACTTGTGTTAAATTTGTTTCACCTGTATATGTATTTTTTATGTGTACTTTATTTTTAATAAGCAGGTTATATGAATTGTATAACGAGAAATTTTTCTCGAGTTTCAAAATATTTTAAAAAAAATTACTTTTTTTTAAATTCGTGACGAATATGATCTGTCGCTACTCAGTTGCCAATTTAAAGTTGTCGTTGGTTTGCGACAGAATTTAAACTATCGCTAATGGTTGTCGCCAATTTGGTGATAAATATTAGCGACGGATACGTATCCCTCGCGATGGATTAAATTATATCGCATAACCAAATCAGTCTCTATTTAGCGATGAATTAGCGACAGATAATTTCTGTCACAGTTTAGTGACTAGGGTTATGCGACAAACTCTATCCGTCGATATTCCATCACAAAATTTGTCGCTAACGTGTTTAGCGACGGATAGCGTCTGTCGCTAATACACATTTTTCTTGTAGTGTTTATGCATTTTGTAAATGTTCATGCATGTGCATAATTTATTATATTGATTCAAATCTTAGCGTAAATAAATGTACATTAAATTGACCTGCTATTTTATTGTTAGCATGATTTTATGTTATTGTCTATTAAGATATGTGTTACATGATTGATATATGAGGTTATATTTGAATGTATTCTGATATCGTGCATTTATTGCAAGTATATTATTTTCCACCAGGCTTTCACGAGTCTTACCCGTTTTATGAGGTTTCATATTTATTATGATGTGCAACTGTAGAGCGGATGTGGAATGCTTAGGCGGCATCGAGCGACAATCTTTTTCTTTTTGGGGATAGTTTTAGAAAAATAATTATTGTTATAAAAATACTCTGATATATATTTTTAATTATTGAAATGGAATTAAATCTTAATGTTCACTTTTTAATTCAGTTATGATGATTGATTGTACTATAACTCGCCCAAAATGTTTAACCCAAAGAAAATGATTATTTTCATTGTTTTAAAAAGAAAAAAAAGATTTATCTAAAAGTTTTGGGTGTTATAGTCGGTCTGGGTACTGACTAACCTGACTGTGTATGGTTCAAACCCAAGCTGAGTCAGTTTGATGACTTTTTTTTAAATGTGAAAGGGGCCACGTGGTTAACCTGTGACTCTTCTATCTCTCTCTGATAGGGTTGCCACCGACAACCTTGTGGTTGTCAGTGGCTAAGGCAAGGCCTCCCCCTGCTTCCTACCCTTTTTCATGGAGGCACCATCGGCAATGGCGGTTGTCGATGATGGAGATAGAGCTCTCTATCTCTAGCCTCCCCCTTTTCCTCCCTACGAAGCTTGGCAGGGACCAAGCAAAAACGCCCCCTCTTAGTTGTTTTTTTTTTTTTTTTACAAACTGTAGAAGGGGAGATGACTTACCTTTTGTCATTGTCCTGTGGCTGGATGATGATTGACCTCCTCATACCTTATGCGTCGTTCTCTCTTCTTCCTCCTCTCTTCTCTCTCTCTCTTTCACAACAAATGGAGGAGGAGTGAGGGTTTGTGAACCTCTTATATAGAGGCTCACTTGTAAGCCCCTTCACTCCTATTGATGAGAGACCTCTCTACCACTTCATGTGTGGAAGAGAGGGCGAGGCTCCTTTAAATCCTAGTTAGTTAGGGCCTTCTCACTTTCCACCACTAAAAACGTGGGGGAAGTGTGAACACCCCAAATTTTTCAAAATTTTGTAAATATTCTCTTTTTGCCTCTGGCTACCATTTTCTGAGTAAATTGAGTCAATTTCAATCAAAATTCTAGTTATTTCTCGGATTCACTAGAATTAGAATCCATTTTATATATCTGACTCAATTTCGGATCCAGATCCAGTGCCAAAATCCAAATATGAGCCTCGTTATCCAATTTCAAATTGAAATTACAAAAATACCAAAAATAATTTCTAAAAGGCTCAGTCCGTTCATCCGGTATCCATTTTGGATCCACCATCCTATATTTCTCGATTTGAGGTCCAAAACTTGAATATTTTTTCAAAATTCTGGATCCAAACCCGTTTTTTGAAGAAATTTCCAAAAATAAAACTCGAATTCTTAGAAAACCCTTGTTTGTAAATTTTTCTCAAAAATATAAAAAAAGTTTTTAGATCTTTTATTTTCCTTAATTTTAGAGTTTTTATATCAAAACATAAAAAAATATAGAAAATGCAAAGAAAAGAAAAAAAATAGAAAAAGAAAAGGAAATTCAGAAAAATATGGCTTAAAACCCCTTTTTCGCAATTAGAAAAACCTCTTTTTGAAAAAGCTTTTGGAAAAGAGCCTTTCTTTTAGAAAATCTTTTTAACTTCTTGGACCTAAAATGTAAAAATTCTAACAGTTTTTCGTTATAAAAAGGGAGCCGCAGGGTCCCCTTTGGTCATCCATCTTCACCCTACTATCGCATTACCTTTTTCTCTAAACTTCTCTTTCTCCATTGTCTCTCTTCCTTCTCCGCACAGTTACCTCTCCTTCTCATCGTTTCTTCTTCCCCTCTTCTTACTTCTTTTCGTCTCTCTCTTTCTCTAATGAATTGAAGGAAGATCGGCTCTATAACGGAACCACGAAGGCCAGCCCTAGAGTGGAACCACGCAGTTGCATCTAGAGAGAGGACCTCTCTCTTCTCACTCCTTGCTACATACAGTAAGAATTATCCCTCTTCCTCTCTTATGTTTTTTTAAAATTTTATTATAAACACTTTTAGCTCTGATTTGGTACAACATTCGTCATTTACCTCTCTCCATTTTCCATTTCTCATCAAGAGCAGATTATGCAGTATCGACCTGTTTATCACAGGATCGATTTGCATATTGCGACAGTAGTGCTAATTTCTTTTTACCTTCGTATTGCTTCAGTAATTTCTTCCTTTACGATTCATTGTTATACCTCTGTTGTCCATTCTTACATCGGATCATCTGCATACCCTGTGATTAGTCGATTAAACACCAGATCTGCAAGCTATCTAGCTTCAGATCGATGTTAATGGCTCATTTCACCCCTGCCTCTCTTCTTTATCTCGCTTCCCTGGTTTCCCTTTTTTTTCCTTTATTTCTTAGTTATTCCCATTAAAGCAGCATTGTAACATCAGTTTGTTCATAGCCAAACCGATCTACAGATATGCGACATCAATGGAACGTATACGCTCCAACACTTGCTTTTCTCTCCTTCATAATCTGTCTCTGAATTCTTATTTATTTATTTTTTTATTTTTTTATTTTTTATTTTTAATTTTTTTAGCTTGTAATGTATCTTCCATATCTGTATAATTTACTTTATGGCTTTATCTCACCCATGTTCATTGTGAAAATGCATTCATTCATTTGCTTTTGTCAATTCGTTGCATTAGCTGGTTTCATTCATGTATTTCATTTGTTTCGTTCCTCTTGCTTCATTGTATTGTTCCTTTTTTCCCTTTTATTTCTCTGTTTAACTTCCATTATATTGCATGAGGGTGTTAGTTTGTTGTGACCTTCTCCATCCCCTTTTGTTGTGCATCTCCACTTCTGGATGTTTTGAGAGCTGGCATAACCTTCAATGTGGTTCACAATTCTATGCCTTTCTGAATATACGGTTTAGCAGATTCAATCTGCTAGACATTAAACAGAGGTTATCTTGAACAACAAAGATCAATTGATGTTTCACACACTTCGTATCATTGTGTGGTTGTGTCAGCTCTTGCTTCATTTCATTTCCACCCTACAATATCAGTATACCATTTGCATCTTGGCGTTTCGATCTGATCCGTCAGCAGCATCATCCATTGCCCCCCCCCCCCCACACACACATCATCCATGTTAGGTCCCCCATCATAGGGTTTGAACTCTGTAGAGGTCGTGATAGATCCATGTTTAAGTTTGTTGAGCCTTTTAATTGCTAAGGGCTTGATGTCAGAATTGGAAATGCTAAAGCCTAACCCAGTCTAGATGCCAAATGGGATTCATCGATGTGAAAGCCTTGTTACCAATGGCTGCATCTGATTCTCACATTCCTGCATACTGTTTGTACTCTTGCATACGAGTTGTAGTTGTTTCCTTCTTATTTCACACAATGACACAACCTCCAGTCCCAGAGGCCCAGTCTACACCAAAATCGCACATATCAATGGGACCCCTGACTTAAGAAATGGCATGTACCCAGTAACTTGTCATTCACATGAGTTCTTATGAACTTTAGAAGCATTATTTTCATCAAAGCATTTGCGTGATGTTGAGCTGCTCATTACGATATCAATCCATGCCTATGCAACATTGATAGAATAACCCTGTTCATATATATTTTTTGTTTTCTTTTATGTTCTGTTATTTTCAATTATACTGTACTTTCTCTAACAGTTTGTTCCATATTGATAATCGGGTATCATTTTTTTTATATAATTTTGATGCAAGCCATATGTCCTTAATGATGACATGTTATGACATAAAGGTTAGTATTGCTTCCTTTCAACTAGAGTATAATTAGCAAGTTTTGTTGTCTCCACTTACTGTAAAACACGTTCCTGCTACACCATGAAACTTTATTTTAGATCTCCCTGTGAACTCTGAAATCATCCCCTCCCCCTTTATCAACATTCACTATAAGCTTAATCTTGTTTATGTTTAGATAATCTCCATGGCATAATGTTGATTATAACATCGTCTCAGGTCCCTTCATTCTGATCATCCATTTGGTAGCAGATTTTGAGATTCATGAAGGATAATATCCTCAGAGTATAGGTCCTTTAGAAGCTGATAAAGTGGCTAATCAGATCAGGAGATTTCATTCCTTTGAGTACTGACGAATCCCATGGTAGAATTGATTGGATGTGCTGATGTTGGGAACCGTAATTCTCCCAGCTCTCTCCAACTGATTTTTACTCTGTAATTAAGGTTGGGGTTGAGATGGTGGTCACAGCCCAAGGTGGACCCTATGGTCGCCTGCCAAAGCCACAGGGGAGATAATGTTTATGACCCCAATCTGACCCCAGGAAAGCCTATCCCAAAGTTCCAGCGATGGCAAGGAGAGAGCTTCACATTCATGGGGATGGCTAAAACGTTAGAAGATGTCTGGACCGTGAAGGTGTGGCAGAGGTTTTGAGATTGTCCTCTAGGGAAGAGAATCTGGTCAGGTGTGTAATACTAAAAAAAAAGAAGGAGAAGAGTGTTTGGTTCTTGCAAAAGGACATTGGCAAGCTTTCCTCATTGGGCCCAGATGGGGTCATCCATTTTAGGTAAGATTAGACCACCCAGTAGTCAGAAGTACTTTCGGGATAAAATAAAAAATAAAAAATTTTCTGAGTCGTTTTCTGTGAACTAAGAAAGGCGGGGTCATAACTTTAATTCCATTGATTGATAAAAAGGGTGGGGGGGGGGGGGGAGCATCGACAAGCAATAAGTTGGACAAGAATATAATGTTTTTGACAGCATTATCTTGCCTATCAATTTCATAGATGTACTCCTGTGTTGGCTGGGTTACATTGGTTTTTAATCATGGAATTGCTTCCAGAATTTCTTGATTTACTTCAAGCTAACGATGTCCTTTCCTTCCTCCCTTACTTAGAGAGGGAATTTTTCAGAAACCTGCAACTTAATAAGAGGACATCATAGATTAGGGTCACCATTTCCTACAGACATTTCTACCCTATTCCCAGTTCCTTCATCTGGAACCCATAGCTCTTGCAAAATACATTTGCAAATCTCACTATCTCCACTTACTTGTCATCAACTCACGGCAAGGTAGCCTCTTACTCCACCTACCACACCTCCCTACAGCCTGCCATATACCACCGTCACCACCGGCAAATAACACCTTATTGCACTCTTGCTGCCAGCACTCCATTCCATCCAGCTACAATAGCATTTTTTTTTTTTGCTTTTAACCCTTCCCCTATCACCTACCACTGTACTACTACAGTGCCATTTGCAGCAAGCTTGAGCATATCTTATCAACATATGGCAGCACATTTCCCCCTGCTCCCAACCTCATCTCCTCACTAGTCATATGTTGCACCATGTTAATCCCCCTATGTCCATATTTAAACCCAGCCTCCAACCTGTTGTAGCCACCACGAATACTTTGCACCAAATCCAGCTCTCTACATTCACAACATTGCACCGGCTACCTGAGTTTTACTGCACTACCAAATCAAACCCAACATATTACCTTTGCTCCAGCCATTCAATCACAGATGGGAAATGCAGCTCAATCGCAGCGCCCTTCTCTTCACAGTGATCCAGCCTGAGTCTCTGTGACTCCTGTCCTTTTTTTTACAGCAATTTGTGTCCAAATTGCTGCGGTTTTGGGCCCTTCATAGCAATCCCCTTTAACTATTATGGCTTTTCTTACAGTAGTCCAGCTCGAACTGTTGGGGTCCCGCTCTCTTTCATTCCATGGCATGAGCTTGCTCCATCCTCCCCTACATGTCTGTGACAAATTTAGGGACTCTCACTTTCTTTTTATATGTATGCATTGTCATACATATTTCATCTCATCCATAAGCACCCTACATAAGCACGTCATGTAGGAAAAACATATGCAAATTTCCCTTTTGTGAGCATATCACTTGTGTGTGTGTGTATATATATATATATATCACTTAGGATATACATTTCTCATTTAACATAGGTATTTTTTTTAGCATAAACATAACATTTCTCATTTCTCCTCTATATTTTGTAGTTTCATATTTTGCTAACCATGTTTTGCAGGAAATGTATGAAAAAAGTTATTTCCTTTCTCAGTTCAGAAATTGTAATTCTGATTTCAATTTCAGAGTTGTAATAGCTAGAGGATAATGAGAATTCTTTACATTTTCAGTCCTAGATTAGAATGTATGAGCATACATTTTTCATAGAAATGTTTGTTTCATATCATTTTTTTCTTTTATTTCAAAAATCCATAGTGGTGAAACATGAATGACACGTGTGCCATTGTAATAAGAGGTAATTAATCCTAAGCAAATGACCCACATTGATGGCCATAGTCAAAATGTGGACAATGCTTAGGATTTTTATCTTTTATGGAATAACATTGGATCCACACTAGATCTCTCTAAAAAAACATCATATTTTTCTAAAATATTTTCTTCCTTTATCAGAGTTTAACTTGAAATTTACTCGAAATATATATCAATGGCCATAGTCAGGATATATTTAGAGTTAATTTCATTTTAAACTCTATAGAGGCACCAAAATGTGTTTTATTCTTCACCTAAATTTAAATATAGATTATCTTATAATACATTTTATGACCATAGTCAGAAATGTATTATATCTTCAATCTTATTTCAATTCATTTAAAGAATAAAATATGCTTTTCAATATTCAATTTTCAAAATTCTTTGATTCATTCATTATTTAGGATAGAATTATATCATTTTTTCAAAGTATTTCAAGTTTTTCTTCAAAATCCAAGTGATTTTGAGATGATTCTTCAAATATCTTCTTCATTTCTCAAATCAATCTTCAATTCTTATTTATAAATTCAAATTCGCCTTTCTATTCTCAGTTTTATTTCATTTCAAAATTCAAACTTCAAATTCAAAGTCCAATTTGACTTTAAAATTTCAAATTCATCTCTAAATTCAAAATTCAATTTCCAATTCAAGTCAAATTTTAAAGTTCAATTCAACTTTGAAACTCCCAATTCATTTTCAGGATTCAATTTCAAATTCAATTTAATATTTTAGATAGAATTTCAAAGTTTAATTCAACTTTGAAATCCCAGATTCATCTCCTGATTTCAAAATTCAAGTTTAAAATCAAGTTTATTCTTTATTTTTCAAAATCTTCAAAAGTTCTATCTAAAGATTGAGTCTTGATTTTCAATTCAATTCATTTATCCAAAATCAAGGTGTTTAGATTGATTCTGAATCTCAAAATTTGATTTTCCCTAAATTCAAGCCCACTTTCAAATTCAAGCAGGATTTCTTGAATCCAAATCCAAATTCTATCTGGGTTTCCAAAATCCAGATCCATCTTCTAATTCCACATTGGATCAAGATTTTTGGATCCAATTCCATCTAGGATTCCAGATTTCAAATCCCATCTCATATAGGACTCCAGACTTCAAATCCAATTATATCTTGAATTCCATATTTAAAACCCAATTTCATCTTGGATTTCAGATTTCAGATCCAATTCCATCTAGGATTCCAGATTTCAAATCCAATTCCATCTTGGATTCCAAATTTTCGAATCCAATTCCATCTTGAATTCCAGATTTCAAAGTCTAATTCAAAAGCTCAATTCCATTTTCAAATCTTATCTGGATTTCAAGATTCTAATTTCAATTTCTATTTTCAAAACCATTTTCAAATCTATTTTTCAAGTCTAAATTCAATTTTCCATTCAAAATTCCTGTTTTAGGTTCGGAAATTAAGAATTCCTTTTTCGAAATCGATCCATTCAAATTCAAAGTCCATTCTGACTTTAAAACTTCATTTTTCCTCAAAATTCTAAATTCAAATTTCAATTCTCCTTTTTCATCCAAGATTTATTTTCCAAACTTTGATTATTCTGAGACTTAGAATTTCAATGTCTCTTCTTCCAGATCCATTGCTCAAAGTTCTAAGTTAGATTCAAAGTCTAGTTTTTTTCAAATCAATTTCAACCTTTTGAATCATTTCTCCAAGTGTCTTCAAATTTATTTCAAAATCATTTGGAAAATCTCAAAATTTCTAAATTATTTTCTCAAAAGCATACATATTTGCATTTGCATTGCATAAGCATGATTCTTTATGCATTTTAGACTTAGAATAAATTCTTAGACAATATTTAGGCAAAGCAAAAGACATAAGTTCGATTACCCCTAGTAAAAGCGTCATGAACGGTCGAACCTCGTACCGATGAGCGAATCCCGGCTCTCCATTTTTCCATAAATTTTCAAAAAACGGAGGCAAGTAATTTCAAAATACTTTCAAAATTAAAGTCAAGTGAGACCTTTGCAAAAGAGTTCTTTTTTTTCTTTTCTCTCTTTTTTTTTTTATCTTTTATTCCCCTTCAAAAAAGGAATAGATGCTAGAAAGGCAAAGAGAAGGAAAAGAGAGAAACAAGAGAATTTTTTTTTACAATGATCACAGGAAAGGGAAGAGACCCCCCTCTCTCAGACCTAGCTGGGCCGGGTGGGCTCAAGCTCACTCGGCCAGGTTGGTCAGGTTTTACCCTTGTTGAAGACCTCCTTCATCACATATTGAACATGAATAGTTTCTTAAAGAGAAGACTAACCATTAGCATGCTCGAATGCAACATATAGGTTCATCTGAGAGGGTTGACAAGCAGATTGACACTTAAGAAGTCATTCAAATCTCCCCAATGTAATAGCAACATGGAATTCATGTTGAAAGGGCATCGAGTTGTCGAAGGCTCCCGCCTTGTACCTTTGTCTAGTTCTTAGGGTCCCTTCCTTGCGCGAGGCAAAGATCCCTCCTAGCATATCCAGGGTGAAATTATCAATGGTCTAGCTGAGAATGAGAAACCTGGGGAGAAGGAGGTCTCAACGTTACTGTGCACATACGATGGGTTGGGGCACTTCCAATGAGAGAACACCCACTGGCTTTAGTCTAGAGGTGTCAACTGATCGAGTTTGGTTTGGACCCAGGTGAAACCAGACCTGGCCCAATTTTTGGGTATGGTATCGGGTTTGGCTTCGAGTCTAATCAGACCCATCATAAAAGAAACCATACCTAGACCAAATAAGAACGACATGAACTAGACTTGGTAAAACAATTTTTTTTTATCATTTTTACATTGAAAATTTGTGGGTCTTAATCAGAACTCGAGTCGGGCCCAGGTGAGGTATAAAATTTCATAAACTATACCCAGGTTCATGTATTAATCGGACCTTCAGGTCCGGACCTGGGTCTTAATCAGGTTTTCTTATTTATCACCATACCCAAACCCTATAGGGTTTGGTACAGGTTGGGTCCGGTTAACCCGACCCGTTGACACCCCTACTTCAGTCCATCGTTGCAAGAAGAAGCCACACCTGAGCTAATTTGCAGCAAACAAGGGAGGTGAGAAGTGTGCTTCTTATATTATTGTAGTAAGGGTACTTCTCTTAAACAGAAAGGGAGAAAGAGAGTTTTCCCCACACTTTGAGGAAATTGTGATGCTTTCCACTTCAGAAGAGTGCTTCTCCTTTAAAAGGACAGTTTTGGAAACTATGGGGTGGGCTCTACCGCCCATTTCTTACAAGGTATTCGTTTCACTCTTCGTGAAAAGAGGCCAACCTCACAAAATGAACAAAAGGGGTAAATTCATAGCTAAAATAGTTTTAATTCACCACATCACCATTTTCATTCTTCATGAACCATAGTTACCTAAAAATGAAATGGATATGAGAAGGGATGCATGAAGGGAAAGCGGAGAAACTAGTGTTAAAAAGTGGGGGTGAACATAGGGTCGGGTCGGGCCTAGCCTGTAAAGGGCCAACAAGCCCGATTACGTTGAGTAGCAACTGAGAGCCCGACTCAATTATTATCAGGTCGGGGGGTGTTTGTGACCTGCCGACAGCCCATCATACTCGAATATTTCCGATAAGCCGCGATTATGCCCGATAAACCCGACATACCTTACACCCTTTTGAATAGAACCAATAAACCTAAATATGTCAAAAATAAAGTAAAAGAAAAAAGGAAAAGGTAAAAAATAACCCAAAACAAATGAAAAACAGAGGAAGATAAAGTGGATTGGAGCTCACCTTCGGGGACCTTTTTTTACGAGACTGATCTAGTAAACTCTCTCTCCTATGTACATATTCTATCTGAAATTTGCATATATCTGAAATATGTATGTTGCTTAATATAATTCTTTTTTTTTTTAATCTGTAGAGATTCTGACTAACACAAAAAAATAAAATAATAAATAAACACAAGTAAACATGAACACAAGTATAAATAAAACACTATAAAACCAAAATCTAAGTTTGTTATAAAAAATAGTTATTTATGAAAAACATAAGAAGCGAGGGAGCAACAAGTGAGAAGTGACCAGAAACGATGAAAAGAGGTTAAGGAAGAGAACGAAAATCAATTTGGAAAACAAGGAGGAAGCAACTTTCTTATTAAAAAGAATCTATTTTTATCATATTTGGGAAAGGAAAAGCGATGAGTTTCCTGCTTTAGAAATGAGCTTTGGCATGTAGCAAAAGCTTTGGGTAACTATGCTTCAGAGTCCCGTCATAGTGACAAATATCGTGATATTTATGAAAATCTTGTGATAATATCGCTAGAAATTACCTGAAAGTTTAAAAGGGCAATTTCTTGCAAGATTTTCAAAATATCGTGAGATTATGAAAAAACATAAATATCATATTTTAAATGTGATATTTACATTTTAAACGGTTATTTATCATGAAAAAACTGTGTTTTCATTTTTTATTTTTTTATTAATATTCTTATAAAAATTGTTTTTTATATTTTTTATATTTTAAATTTATTTTTTATAGCCAAGGTTTTGCCAAAAAAAAGTGAGATTTATAAAAAAATAAAAATCTCACAAGTTTTTGAAAAATTATATTTTGCCGTTTTTAACTTTTGTTCCTATGACTCCTGTGTCATGCTGAAGACATAGGATCGAATGCCACATTGAGCCGTTGTTCTTGGGTAGGGGTCCGCCGAACCTCAGCTTGCATTTAAAAAAAAAAAAAAATATGCTTCAGGGTCGCCAATGGATTCTCCGCGTGGTCGGTAGGAGGTGTCAGTGCACGTCTTCGTGTGGTGAGACGTTGACAGGTTCAAAACCTCAGTGTTAAATTGAACAGTAACTGGTGGGGGGTCGTTCTAAATAATTCCAGCTTGCCTTTAAAAAATAAAAAAACACTATGCTTCAGATTTCAAAGCAGTGTTGTCAGTATCGGTGCGTATCGATCTCAATCGGTCTGTCGATACATATCGTATCGCTAGAAAATCGATAGGATACTGAATTAGAATAGGTTATTTTTTTAATAAATATAAAAAATTACTTAAAATTAAATTTTAATATCTTTAAAAGTGTCACGTTCGATCTGAATCAGCCTGTCGATACATATCGTATCGCTACAAAATCGATAGGATACTGATTAGAATAGGTTATTTTTTTAATAAATATGATAAATTACTTAAAATTAAATTTTAATACCTTTAAAAGTGTCACGTTCTAATTGATAAGTAATATTTTTTAATTATTTTTTGGCCGATTAAAAACGCTTCACTTGAGAATCCGTATCGGCCGATTCTCCTGCTGGTTGGCCAAACGATACAGGTGGCCACCAACCTCAGGGAGCGAGCAGAAAGCCAAAGAAACTGCTTGCCCGTCATCTCATTGGGTTGCATGACATGAATGAAGACGATGACGGACACGTCATCGTAATGAACGGCCAAGATTTAAAGGACCTCCGCAAGGCGCGAAGGGCGGCCGGGGCGGTCACGCCACCCTGCTTCATTCAGCAACCCTCCCCTATAAATACCGTTCTCCCTTCCTTTTTGTTAGGTTTCGTGAGTTGCTTCAGCCTTCTTCTTCTTCTTATTTATTATTATTTTATTATTATTAGTATTTTTAATTTTGCTGCCGTTTTTCCTCCGTCTCCGGTTCTCTCAACGTGCGGGAAATGGCGACGTCTCCGATGCTCCGATCTGCGTCCGTTTCCGATTCGAGATCCCACGCCGTGGCCTCGCTCAAGGTAAAACAAATTCTCGTCGCTTATTTTCTCTGTTGATGAATCTCACAGGCACGCACACGCCGTGCATCCTACCGGTTTCCGGCCGATACGGCGCCGGGTGATGCCGGAAAACATGAGCCTCCCGACCGTACACAAGTATTTTCCATCCCTTTAGGTGTATTATATTTTCCGGTGCCATCCAATCTTGGATTTCCCGGAAACTGGTAGATTATACGGTAAGGTTGCACCGGCCGTGATATGAGAGAGAGAGAGAGAGAGAGAGAGAGAGAGAGAGAGAGAGAGAGAGAGAGAGAGAGAGAGAGAGAGAGAGAGTCGTAATTCATCCTCTTTTCCTTTTTTTCTTAATGAAACTGTGGCTTTTGGTGATTCAATGTAGCATTGAGTTAATGTTCTCAGTTATCCTTCTTCTTCCTCGTTGTTTTCATTATTTGCTTCGTTTCCGAAATGATCCGCGCTGGTTTTTTGTTCGGACTTATGAGATCTACCTAGAATTCTTATTTCCTGCTTATTTGACGGTTTTTTTCTGGGTTTGTTTTTGTCATATTTCTGGGCTTTGGCGACTTATTGCGAGTTTCCGAGGTGGTTTTTGGTCTCTCCTACGTTTTGCGAGCTAATCCCGAACTCTCCTGCATTTCCTAGATATCTTTCCTGATTATGTACGGGCTTCATGCCTATGAAAAAAATGTACGGGCTCCAGCGTGCTTGATGAGATTTTGAGATAATCTCGTGAGGATCTTTTTGGTTTATTGGGATAATCCTGAGCTTTGCTTGGAATTTCCGTTTTTCAGATATTTTCTCTCAATTCTCGAGCTAATTTTGTGATTTCATCATTTTCCAGGTTTTCTATGTCTATGTGCGCGCCTTTGCAGATTGATTTTATCGTGTATTTGCTTTCATTTGAAGAGATTTCATCGCGTTCTCAAAAACTGTTTTGTATTTTTTTAATGTATATTGTGTTTATTCGTGTGATTGTTTCATGTATGTTCTCTTTTTTAGATTTTTCCATCTTAAATGATCCTTTAGTTCCATTTTTTTGGCTTTGCGAGACTGATGATGTGTTTTTTCTGTTTTTAGTCATAGCCATTTTTTTTCCTATTTACATGATCTCTCAAGATTTTTTTGGAGTTTTGATATTTGTTTTTTTATGAATTTCTGATTTTAGATGTGTTCCTTTCATTTTTTACTCTGATTTTGCGAGATTCATGGTTTTCCCTCTCAATGTAGTGCTTTGGAACTTTGGGTTGTCTTAGTGAAGTATTTTCCTGTTGTATTTTGTGAGGCAATCTATTTACCGTAATTTTCCTAGCACATTTATATTTCAGTTCACGGTCCTTTTTCCCCCTTTTTCAATTTGCATATATGTATAATTTTGAAGTTATAAGAGGTAGTCCTTCATTCAGGTCAGATCTTAGGGAAATTGTTGGGTTTATGTTCTTATGCTTCTGTATTGAAGTATTTTCTTGAAGTTTTGTTTACTTATCCTTTGGTCAAATTTAGGTGCATCTATTTGTGGTGTATTTCTATATGTAGTCTATTCAACTAGTTTTTGCTGAGCTGAAATAAGAAAACTAACTGTTCAAAACATGCGAATCAGGCCCTTGGTGTAACATTTCTGTCATTCACCTGCCCATGTAAGAGTAGTTGATTTCGTGATCCACAGACTATGAACCTTCAGTGCTGAGCTAACTGTCTTTTGATCAATGATTTCAATTCGAGAGTTTTTACTGTATTTCTAATATTGTCAAAGTTTCATGTTTGACAGGTGTCTTTCTTTAAGAAGCTTGGGCCGCAGCATGTGAGACTCCAAGATAACTTCTTGGGGTACTCTGATTGTTTTGGTAATGCAGCTTCAATACAGTAAGTGCTTCTTGTCATCTATATGTATCAGCAAGATAAAGTGGTTACTGAAGATGTTCTTGTCATCAGATTAATCTTTTGACAGAAAAGAAAATTTTGCTTTTCTTTAGTCTGATCTGTGTTCCATAGGTTGCATTTGATATATTTGATATCTTTCTTTTTCATGTTTCTCTTTAATATTCAAGCTCTTTGCAAATTGTTCATCTGTTCAATATAATTTCAGTTGAGGTAGGGAGCCTATAATGGTGGTTTAAGTTGTATTATGATGGGAGAAAACTTATTGGACTGTATGCATTCTGCTGTTTAGGTTCCAGCATTCTAAGAGTTTGCAACCTGTAAGAGCTACAGCCACTGAGATGCCTCCAAAAGTTAACAGTAAGTAAGAAAACAAATTTTTTTTTTTCTTACAGTTCAAGTTAAAGAAGTGTTTGTTTAAACTGTTATTTTATTATTATTATTTTCTTAGGTTCTGCAAACCGTGGAAATGTGAGAATTGGAATTAATGGTAAGTAACTTGCCAGTTCCACTCTTTTGTACAATTTAGTTATTTTTGTTTTTGGACTTTTAAAGTTTTAAGTTAGTACTGCTCTACTTCTCTTATTGTTAAACCCATGGCAAAAAATGTATTTTCTTTATTCTGGCTAAATTTGTCCTCTTTGTGTATTATATGCTTATGTAATGTCCTTTTTTTTCATAATGGTGATCAGTGGGTCAAATATTGTAGTGTTTTCTAGCATTTAATAGTTTATCTAGTTTATTCAAAAGAATAATGTTCAATATGAGTTGACTGGAGGGCTGTGTTGAAAATTGACTAAGGTTAATTTGTGAAACTTTTGGTGCACGGTTTCATTTTGCAATAACTTCGTGGATGGATTAGTAAAACAAATATTGAATTACATGCTGCCATGTATGAAAGCACAAACATTGGGTGTTTTGTTCCCAGTACCAGTGATTTTAAAAGATATTTAGTTGGAAAACATTAAGGTGGAACTTGAGAAGAAATCTAGTTGGAGTCAAGAGGATGGTCAGGTACTTGTTGCAGCAAATGCATCCTTGATGAAATTCAAAAAACTTAAATCTTAGGTCTGGTAGACACAAAGAAGCATGTCAGGTGACATTGATGCATTCAGAATCAGAATTTGATAAGGACCATCTCTAGCCACTGCAGATGTGTTCTGTAAGTGCCTGTACATACATCAAGGAGGCTCATGCATTGAGAAGTTGATACCTTGTCATCTTTAGTGACTGTGCAAACTTATGTTGAAGAAATTAAGGCAAAATGGCAAAGAACAGAAAGAATGCCAGCAGAAAACTGGGGTTGGGAGGGGGAGGGTGTAGTGGGGGACAGCCGGGTGTAAACATTTCCAAGCTGTGTTTAAATGCATACTTTTCGTATTTTGTTATCAATGAGTAAAGTCTCATTACTCATGCATTTCTGAGTAAATGTGATTGCACATATGTATTGATCATGGTTCATTTATTTTATGATGTAATTTGAACCAATAAATTCATTAAAATATAGTTTAAAAAAGGATTAAGAAAATGAATGGTTTAGATTGCACCAAAATGTAACTATAAAAATAATGGCTTTTCACATCCAAATTAAATAAAAAACATATTTTACTCTAAATGAACTATGATAAACTTGTCGATCTACTTGAAATGCATGACTAGGTGATGTTCCACTTCCACCATTGATACAATATGTGCATCGGCACTGGAGAGACACACGCGCATTCATATATATGGTTTCTCAATTTCATCTGCCTTCATCTTGTGCATATGTACACAATATAGACGTGCATAGGATCATCTGCCTTCAACAACAACAACAACAACGCCTTCATCCCAAACAATTGGGGTCGGCGATATGAACCAAAAAGAAAATCATTGTGGGTCCTCCACATGGATCCTTCTCCTCCAATCATTTCTATCCAATGTCATGTCCTCGGTGAGGTTCAAAGCATTCATATCCTTTCTTATCATCTCCATCCAAGTCTTCTATAGGATCATCTGCCTTCATCCTCTAATATTAGAGCATTCTTGTATGATCATGTTCTTGGCACATTCTTTAGGTTTTGGTCGCATTGGAAGGTTGGTGTTGCGTGTGGCTGTAGAAGGGCATGGTATTGAAGTTGTAGCAGTGAATGACCCTTTCATTGATGCCAAATATATGGTAACCTCTCTCTCTCTCTATCTCTCCATGTTTCAGCTGTAGTTTCTATTCACTGCATTTATATCAGCCTGATTTGGGTGGTACAATATCAGATGTTGATTTGATATTTTTCTTGTCTTGCATGAGTCAGTTGATGAGAACAAATTAGTGAAATAATGGAGAAGAGAATAAAAACACATAGTAGTCCCTCTATTTACATGTCTTCTTGTGGCCTTGTGGGTCAATGTAATTTGTATGTTTGCCATTTCGTTGAAGTCAGTGTAGTGTTTTTGTTCACTTTTGTATATTTTCTTGTTATTTTTCTGTTGTTTTCAAATTTACAAACATTTATGATTTATATTTCCTTGATTTATATTGAAGGCTTACATGCTCAAGTATGATTCAACACATGGGAGGTTCAAAGGAACTGTTAAGGTCCTAGATGATTCAACCTTGGAGGTCAATGGCAGGAAGATAATTGTCACTAACGAAAGGTTATTTACATAAACTCTCTCTCTCTCTCTCTCTCTCTCTCTCTCTCGCCCGCGCGCGCGCCCGCGCATGTGATGCTTATAATGCTAGCAATTTGTTACACTACCCTCTGGTGATTGTGAAGCCAATGGGATTTTCAAATCTGCTTTTCCTGTTGCAAGCACTGCTAAGATAGGTGTGCTTTTTTTCCTTCCAGTCAAAATTTGGATAACTTAGGGCTTGCTCTACCAGCTTGAAATGCCATGGTTCATCTTATCTAAACTTATATATTTGTGGTTATCCATGTCTCATGACATGGTTAAGGCCCTGTTTGGAAACTAGCCGTCAGAGGTAGCCGGAGTGGGAAGTGGGGAATACCCAGCGCCAAGGTCATTTGGGATAGATGCAGTTGTAGAAAATACTGGAACTGGGGACTCCAGTTCCATGTTTCGCTTTACCACATCCACTAGTGCAGCTGTTTGGAATGCAGCTTAAAAGCTGAAATTATAACTGGAAGGGCATTGGGAAGGTCATCGGAGCAGTTACCGGTGTGGGAACTGGTGTAGTACTTGGTAACTACCACCTCATCCAGGTGGAAAGTGAAACGTGGAACTGGAGTCCGCAGTTCTATTATTTTCTACAATTGCATCTATCCCAAACCACTTTGGTGCTGGGTATACCCCACTTCCCACTCCGGCTACCTCTGACGGCTAGTTTCCAAACAGGGCCTAAAGAGCAGTTCCCAAACAGGCCCTAAAGATCTATTATGTTAATCTCATTATTTGTCACCTGTTTCTTACAGAGACCCAACAGTGATACCATGGGGCATCCATGGAGTTGAATATGTAATTGAGGCTTCTGGAATTTTCACTACAACTGAGAAGGCTTCTGCACATTTAAAGGTAATGAAGAAGAGCTTCGACTGATCTTGAAATTTGTAAAAATCTCTGTTAGTACCATGTAAACATTCACTCATCTATTTAACTTATTTTTGCTAATAGGCTGGTGCACATAAGGTAGTGATATCTGCTCCATCAGCTGATGCCCCAATGTTTGTAGTGGGTGTAAATGAACACAGTTACAAACCGGAAATGAATGTTGTCTCCAATGCAAGTTGTACAACAAATTGTTTGGCTCCTCTTGCCAAGGTATGTCTCTTATATTTTATTTCAGATACACTGCAATGATGTCTGTGTGCATACTGCATCCTAGGGCTATAAGTTTATCAAGTTTCAATGAGCCAACCTGATTCAGAACTGAATTATTGGACATATCCCAGCAAAGGTCTAAACCAGGCCTCAATGCAAGACTCATAATCTATGGTTCTGCACTGCAAGGTCCCAAGTGCTAGCTGGTCTCAGGCCTGGTTTTTGCATTTATAGGCTATACTTAGATCTGACTGACTTCTTGTTGAGTCTTCATCATTAGGGGTTTACCCAATTAAGCTGGGTATGTTTCTTACTGCCATCGGTGGACCTGCCTATGCAAAGTCTTGTTGCATTTGTATCCATACCTGGATTCTTTAAGGTTATTTCTGGATCCATTTTCATCTGGGTCCATTTTAAGTCTGGATGTCATATGTTCGGATCATGCATGTCTCAATGCATCCATACACATAGTTGGTTTTCATGAGACTGCTAAATGCAAATTACCCTTTTTTGGTAATTATTTGCAGGTTGTGCATGAGGAGTTTGGCATTATTGAAGGCCTCATGACTACTGTGCATGCAACAACTGGTTAGCTAGTTGTTCTCTCAACATGTCGATTCATTCTTATTTCTGAGTCTCTGACTAATATGCTTAGTTTTCCTGGATCAGCCACTCAGAAGACTGTAGATGGTCCTTCAAGGAAGGATTGGCGAGGAGGGCGTGGAGCTGGGCAGAATATCATTCCAAGTTCCACTGGTGCTGCAAAGGTATCCGCATCTCTCAGCCTCTCATGAACAGTCCCAAAGGGTAGTACCATAATGTTCATTCATCAAACTGTTTTTGCACTTTATTTGTTGATCAGTCTTGACATTTTGAGTACTACATGCTCACCATACATTCATCTTTGCTACTTGTTTCTTATAAATTCCTACTATGTTTGGTGTCTTTGTGCAGCTGATGCCTGTCATAAACTCATATTAACATTTTTTGCTTTTTTACCTTTCTCAGGCTGTTGGAAAAGTGCTTCCAGAGCTTAATGGGAGACTTACAGGCATGGCCTTCCGTGTTCCCACGCCCAATGTTTCTGTTGTGGATCTTACTTGTCGGTTGGAGAGACCAACCTCATATGAAGATGTAAAAGCAGCAATAAGGTCACTCTAAATGTCAATTTCTCTTTCATCTTTTTGCTGATCGACCAAGCATGCACACAAAAACAGCAAAACTATAAAATATTCAACACTTGTGGAGATGCATGCGTCCATGGAGATATATTGATGAAAACTTTTAAATGAGCGTACTGGTTGATCTCTTAAACACCAGATACATTGGCTCTCTGTAGGAACAAAATGAATTTTTGAAATGAGCAAGACTGGGTCTCTTGAATATAACACGGTTTAGCTCTCTATAGGAACAAAATTACCTTATGTTCTCATCAAAAACTCTTTTCGGAAGTCAATAGTCTCACTTTTGTTTTTTATGCATGTTATAAATTTTGGTAGGCGGCTCCAAGATGTTTACTTTATTTGCAAAACTTCCTCTTGGGACCTGTTTTCAGATAAAACGTTGTATTACCTTTTGGTTTCTTTCAATTTCAAGGATGATTTTTCTGCTGTACAACATAATGTATTCTCTGAAACGATTGTCTGCTAATAAATTGTAATGAAACAGGGCTGCTTCAGAAGGTCCCCTCAAAGGCATCCTTGGATACACGGATGAGGATGTCGTCTCCAATGATTTTGTGGGTGACTCAAGGTAACTCTTTAATACCAGATCAACCTTTAATTAGGTTTGAACTTTGAATATTAGTTGTCTGTTACTCTAATGTACATTATGGGGGGTCTCTCGGAATGCCCGTAACTAATGGTAACACTCCATTTATTAGAGATAAAACCATCTTTAAAAATGATAAAAACCTCTTGTAGGACAAAGGAAAGCCGTGCTTATTCCCATGCAAGTGCTCACTGGCATTCTGTAGGCCTGCTAGGATGTGAAAACTGTAAAGCGCTTGATATGTTGATATTTGTTGTCAGGTCAAGTATCTTTGATGCGAAGGCAGGGATTGGTTTGAGTGCATCGTTTATGAAGCTTGTGTCATGGTATGACAACGAGTGGGGCTACAGGTACATTTCTGGAATTCCTATCAAAGTACTTGGCTTTCTCTAATTAATGCATGATCATGGCTTTCTCTAATTAATGAGAGGGTGGTGTATGTTCACCCCTGATGATTCACTGAATCCCACGTCTGTGTTCGGGGTCCCAAAAAGCACCACATATATAGGAGTCTGGTTCGGTTGCAAAGACTTAAGTGCCTTTTCTTGCTATTCTTGTCATAAAACGATAGTTTGAGAAAATGACAAAAATGTCCTTCATTCAAAAAAGGAAAACAAACGGTTCAAAAAAAGGACAAACATGTCCTTCATCCAGAAAGTCGAGGATGATGTTGACTCTTCAAAGTCTACACATCGAAATGAACCTTAGCCGACGATCCGATGGTGATCTGGCGAAACGATGGTGAGTCGACGATCCAATGGTGAGCCGACGATCCGATGGTCATTCGGCGAAACGAACCTGAGCCATCAAAAATGTTTGTTTGAATTTTTCATCGTCATCTTTTTCTTCTTTCTTCTCCGTAAAACACTGTAAAACCCTCTCTTTCTCTCTAGAGAAGAAATCAAGGGAGGCAAAGAGTTCCCCTTAGAGAAGGCCATGAACATTAACCCTCTCACTCTCTCTCCCTTCTCTTTCTACTTCTGTGCACATCCAGCAGACGATCTTACATTGCTCAATTAAACACCGACTGACCTGCACACTGACTGTAGTATCGTTCAACTTGATTCGTTGTAGAGCCTGATTTAGAGTTTTTGCCCTTACAGGAGGGGGGTCTGGGGGCTCTCCCCTGGCGGGGGGCTCGGGGGGCATCTGCCCCCCTACCAATTTTTTTGGGGTCTTGTATAAATTTTTTATTTTCTTTTCCTCTTTTAACTATCAAAAAAGAGCAACAAAGCGTTTTGTTTAATCGTGGGCTCATGTTTCCTTCGGTTGTTTCTTGCTCGAGGTTTTCGTAACACCCCTTCCCACGATTTTTCTATTTTTTTTTTCTGTTTCTTTCCCACGATTTTTTCAATGACTCCCCTACAGTGATTTTTAGTGTTGTCAGGTCTCCAACAAGCCCCACAACAATTTATAATGTTGTACGGTCTTCCAACAACGATTTGTAGTATTGTCGGGCTTTTCTACAACGATTTATAGTATTTTTGGGTCTCCAACGAGCCCCACAACGAATTATAGTGTTATCCGGCCTTTCAACAGCGATTTGTAGTATTGTCGGGCTTTCCTACAGCGATTTGTAGTATTTTTGGGTCTCCAACGAGCCACACAACGATTTATAGTGTTATCCGTCCTTTCAACAATGATTTGTAGTGTCTTCCGTAAATTACTATAGCAATTTATAATGTTTTGGGGTCTCCAACGAGCCTCACAATGATTTGTAGTGTTGTTGGATCTTATTATAACGATTTGTAGTGTATTCCGCAAATCACTATAGCGATTTGTAGTGTTATTCAGTAAGCAAATCGCTGTAAATCGTTACCCGAATTAGAACCAACTTGTCAAGGTCATATCTCCCTAACCAGAGGTCATATTCCAAATTCGTAAAAAGTGGTGTCTTCGTTATTGAGTCTAGTTTATTTCTGTAAATTTTCAGCGATTTCTATTATCATTTCATTTCCCATTTTAACTAAAAACCAGACTCCTATTATTCTGTGTTATTTTAGTTGCACAACACTACAAAAGTGTAGGCACTGGGAATGTACATGGAAGTACACTTGACTATGTTCCGGTAGAAGGAATGCAGTTTAATAATGAGGAAGCTGCATATAAATTTTACAATGATTATGTCTTAAAAGTTGGCTTCAGTGTGAGAAGGTTTTCTTGGTCAAAAAAATGCACAGGGTGTCATGGTGAGAAAGACATATGTTTGTTCCAAGCAAGGTTGGAAGAAATCAATGGGAAATCCAACAAAGAGCATGCCAGAATCAAGATGTGGATGTCAAGCGATAATGGTGTTGTGCAACTCAAATAACACAAAATAATAGGAGTCTGGTTTTTAGTTAAAATGGGGAATGAAATGACAATAAAAATCGCTGAAAATTTACAGGAATAAATTAGACTCAATAACGAAGATACCACTTGAACCAAGCTTTACAACTCATCAAGTTGAATGATGCTACTCACGCTGGGAGGAGCCCTCAGACCCCTCCCTTCTGTAAGGGTAAAAATTCCGAATCAGGCTCCACAACTCTTCAAGTTGAATGATGCTACCCACGCTAGGAGGAGCCCCCAGACCCCTTTCCTGAAAGGGTAAAAACTCTGAATCAGGATCCACAACTCATTTAGTTGAATGATGCTACCCGCGCTGGGAGGAGCTCCCAAACTCTCTTTCTGTAAGGGTAAAAACTCTGAATCAGGCTCCACAACAGTCAATGTGCAAGTCAGTCGGTGCTTGATGGAGCAATGTAGGATCTTCTGCTCGATGTGCACAGAAGCAGAAAGAGAAGGGAGAGAAAGAGTGAGAGGGTTGATGTTCATGGCCTCTTCAGGAGAGATTTCTTTCTCGGATAATCCTACAGTGCAGAGACTGGGTCTTAAATAATCATCTTCGGAGCACTTAAGTCTTTACAATCACTCATTTTCTAGAATCGTTATTTTTTTTGGCAAACTCCGCCTGTGTATAACTGTTAGTTATACACTGCCGGTCCCAAGCCCGGATAAAGGAGGAGGGTTGCGGTAGGCCTGTGATAGCCAGCATAAAAACTTAGTCATACCCTATGAATATGAACCAATATGAGAATTTCGTTGGGGCATTCCCTACTGAGCGACACGCTGTACTCTATAGGCCCGGAGGCAGTGATAAATGGGCAAGGGTTGCTAGGTCGTCGCCCGAAAGCGATGCGTCACATCGGCGCCCGGGTGTGGTGTCAAATAGGCAAGGGTTCCCTCACTTTGTTGGACGAGTGGGGGTAAAGAAGTTAGTCCAAGACCATAAAATTAGGTTAGCCACTTGGAACATAGGGTCTTTAACTGGTAAGTTGGTAGAGTTAGTAGATGTTATGTGTAGGAGAAAGATTGATATTTTATGTCTACAAGAGACCAAATGGGTAGGTGAGAAAGCAAAAGTGATAGAACCTTGGGGATATAAGATTTGGTATACAGGAATGGAGTAGGGATTGTTATGAGTCATGAGTTTATAGATAATGTAGTTGAGGTCCGTAGGAAGGGTGATAGGATTTTACTTATTAAATTAGTATTAGGTACGGATGTTATTAATATTATTAATGTTTATGCACCTCAAGTAGGTTTAGATGATTCCACTAAGCGTCAATTTTGGGAAGATTTAGATGGAGTAGTACAAGGGATATCTTATGGAGAAAGGCTTTTCATCGGCGGTGACCTTAATGGGCATGTAGGCATTAGTAGGGATGGATTTGAGAGTATCCATGGAGGTTATGGTATAGGAGAAAGAAACGATAGTGGAGAAAGGATTTTAGATTTTGGTTTGTCCTATGATATGATCTTAGCAAATACTTGGTTTAGGAAGAGGGAGTCTCACCTAGTAAGATTTAAAAGTGGGGTTAATACGAGTCAGATAGATTTTTTCCTACTTAGAAAGAGAGATAGGGGTTGTTGCATTGATTGTAAGGTTATACCGAGAGAAAGTGTAGCTACACAACATAGAGTCTTAATTTTAGATCTTAGAATTAGACAATGCCGCAAAAGGGATAGACATAGGATAGATCCTAGAATTAAGTGGTGGTCACTGAAAGGAGCTAAACAAGGAATGTTTGTAGAGCGGGTAGTTAAGGAAGTTGATTGGTGTATCGAGGAGGATTCAGAATCTATGTGAAATAAGATAGCGGGTGGCATGAGAAAGGTGGCTAAGGAGGTATTGGGTGAGTCTAAAGGCGGTGCACCGCTAGGTAAGGATACATCGTGGTGGAACGAGGATGTCAAATTAGCTATTAAGGTTAAAAGAGAGTGTTATAGAAATCTAAGTAAAAGTCGTGATAATGAGAATTTGGATAAGTATATGATAGCAAAGAAGGAAGCTAAAAAGTAGTTCGGAACGCGAGGGATAAGGTATATAAGGAGGTTTATGACAAGTTGGATACCAAAGAGGGTGAGAAAGATATTTATAGGATTGCAAAAATGAGAGATAGGAAATCGAGGGATCTGGGTATGGTTAGATGTATCAAAGATGAAACACAAAGGGTTTTAGTCAAAGATGAGGAGATTAAGGAGAGATGAAAAGATTATTTTGATAAGCTATTTAATGAAAGTCATGCTCAGGATCTTGGAGACTTTTCCATTCCTTTTCATGAGATGAATCGTGACTTCATGCACAAGATTCAAAAGAAAGAAATTACAAAGGCTTTGAAGAAAATGAAATCAAGAAGGGCAGTTGGCTCAAATGGTATACCTATCGAGGCTTGGAAATGCTTGGGAGAGAAAGGTTTAGAATGGTTGACAAATCTTTTTAACAAGATTTGGCGGACAAATAAGATGCCTAATGAGTGGAGGAAGAGTACTTTGGTGCCTCTATATAAGAATAAGGGTGATATACAAGATTGCACAAACTATCGTGGTATAAAACTCATGAGTCATACTATGAAACTTTGGGAGAGGGTGATTGAGTCTAGGTTGAGAAAGGTTGTCATGATATCGGAGAATCAATTTGGTTTTATGCCTGGAAGATCTACTATGGAAGCTATACATCTTCTTAGACAACTTATTGAGAGAAATAGAGAGAGGAACAAAGATTTGCATATGGTTTTTATTGATTTGGAGAAGGCTTACGATAGAGTACCTAGGGACGTTCTCTGGTGGACAATGATGAAGAAAGGTGTTTCTCTCAAGTACATTAGTATAATTAAAGATATGTATGAAGGAGTAGTAACCAATGTCCGCACTTGTGGAGGGGTGACAACCAATTTTCCTATAACGGTTGGGTTACATCAAGGATCTGCTTTAAGCTCTTTCCTATTTGCTATAGTGATGGATGAGCTTACGAGATCAATTCAAGAAAATATGCCGTGGTGTATGTTGTTTGTTGATGATATTGTTTTGATTGATGAGTCTAGAGCTGGGGTTAATGCTAAGTTAGAATTATGGAGACAGACATTGGAAGCAAGAGGTTTTAAGTTGAGTAAGAGTAAGACAGAATACATGGAATGTCGATTTAGTAAGCAACGAAATAGAGATGGGAGTGTAGTGAAGCTTGGTGAGAAAGAAATACCGGTGGATGATTCTTTCAAATATTTGGGATCTATCATTCAAAAGTATGGAGAAATTGATGGAGATGTAAATCATAGGATAAAGGTTGGGTGGATGAAATGGAAGAGTGCAACTGGAGTGTTGTGCGATCGTAGAATGCCATTGCGGTTGAAGGGAAAGTTTTATAGGACGACTATTAGGCCCGCTTTACTATATGGTACGGAATGTTGGGCTGCCAAGAGACATCATATTCAAAAAATGAGTGTAGCTGAGATGCGCATGCTGAGATGGATGTGTGGAAATACAATAAAAGATAAGATTCAGAACGAGGAGATACGTAAGAAGGTAGGTGTTGCACCCTTTGAAAATAAGATGAGAGAGAATCGTTTACGGTGGTTTGGACATATTCGACGAAGGCCTAATGATGCTCCAGTTAGAAGAGGTCGGGGTAGGCCTAGGAAGACATGGATGGAGGTGATAGGAAAGGATATGAATGCTTTGAACCTCACCGAGGACATGGCATTGGATAGAAATGAATGGAGGAGAAGGATTCATGTGGAAGACCCAGAATGATTTTCTTTGTTGGTTCATATCGCCGACCACAATTGTTTTGGGATGAAGGCATAGTTGTAGTTGTTGTTGTTGTTATTTTTTTTGGCACCAATAGAGGAGAGGGTACTTAAGTCTTTGCAATCGCATCAAACTCCAATGCTAATTAATGCTGACAAATATGGGGATACGAGACGCACATGCTTAAATACGTGGTGCTTTTTGGGACCCCCGAGCATGAGATGCCCTGTCGGGGGGGGGGGACATATAACCTGCTTCGGATGTAAGTATACTTGTGTCTTGACTTCCACAAACCTTTCATAGGGGTGTGTCTGAACCCTGGGAAAAGATAAAAGAGGGCTCCTGTCTTACTGGAAGGTTTCCTCTTCCCAGCAGAGAGCGATCAGTTTGTGTCATGTGGGAAGTATAATGAATTAGGCTCCATGGGCACAAATCTGAAATCTCTGTGATCAGTCACTCATCCCCCATTGCCACTTGGGTGGGTGGTAGGAATGGTTCATGTTCTTATGAGATCCATTCTTCTGCTGCCTCCTTATTCTCAATAAAATTGTTCTGCTGTTTCCAATGTTGCATCCCTCACTTTTCCACTATTCCTGTGTCAAACGAAAATCTGCACACCCAAAAACTCTTTTTTCTTAAAAGAAGGCTCTCAGCATGGGCTTGGTTTCATATAGGCTCCATTATTGACTGTAACCTCTACTAAGGATGGTGATGAATGACTGTCCTTTGTCTCGTCCATACTGTACCATTTCCAAACGGTATCTTGGAAAATTTGTGGTCCATCTTATCTTGGTGCCCATGATTAAGGGAGTGACTTTTAGTATACAAAGGCAAGCACTATCAGATGTCGTGGAACAGCAGTTGATTATAGCTTATCCCCGAAATGGATGGTGCTTAATGTGGAGGCTGGTTGGTGTTTTGAGGTAGAGCATACTTGGGAAACTCCCCCAACTCATGTGCCTTGCCAGGTCTAAAAGAGAACACATCAGCACTGAACAGTCTATGGTCTGCGTGATTCATGATGTGCTTTGGTTTTGATATCGCAAAAAGATCTATTAGATTAGCTTACTTTTGATATCTGCTAGCAACTTATTTCTGTTTGACTTCAGCAACCGAGTCGTTGATCTGATTGAGCACATGGCCTTGGTCTCGCCATCAAGTAACTGAATCTTTGCATATGGGGACTTCAGCGGTGGATAGAGCAGTTTTGGCAGGGAGGCAATTTTGGTGCTTTACCAGTGTGAAATAAAACATTCACTGTAAGATTATTTTACCTATCGAGGACGAAAGTTACAAATAATGGGAAATACTGTCGTTATGCTTATTCCAGATGTGTTAATTGATGGTCCTTCGGTTATCCACTTCCGTCTTTTTGCTGTAGTTTCTTGTGACGGTGAAGGAGCTTTGTCTAAGAAATCTATGGCCACTGCACCAAACACACACACACACAGAGAGAGAGAGAGAGAGAGAGAGAGAGAGAGAGAGAGAGAGAGAGAGAGAGAGAGTCGCCTTTTTTTCAAATAGGGAGGAGAAAACGGCGGAGTAACTTTTTCTATTTATGATCTCAAATTTCAAATTAGTAACCTAGATAAGATTTCAAGTGGTGAAAATGGAGAATGGAGAGTGGGAAGTTAGACAAGGGGAGGGAGGGGGAATGGGAGTGAGATCTCTTTATTTTATTAGTTGTAATTTACGGCTTTGTGGAAATAGTTGCTATTATGTCATTCTATATAAAAGAAAGTAAATCATGGTTGAATAAACGAAGTTCGCATGGTTGGATAGCGTCCTGCAATGCGTTCTGAATAGGGAACACACTTTTGGAATTCCAGTTTTGAGTTTGCAAATGATTAAGCTCACTTTGTAGGCCAGGTACTATGCTAGTGCATAAAGAAGCTTTGTGACAAGTAATGACGCCTTCAATTCTATGTAAGATATAGGGCTGCAAACACATCGGATATTGTCTAATAGCTTATTCGAGTCTGACATGTTTTTACTGGATATGGACCTTTTAAGTAAGATTCCAATGTACATTTGAAATGGATTCGGTTATGTTCAATCGGATTACTTTGTTTGGTCAAATATCTTATCCGAGGCTAACGTTTTTTTTTTTAACATGGATCCTTTTAAGATCTCAATGTACATATGGATTGGATTTGGATCTGTTCAATCGGATTACTTTCGGATTTGGGTTGAATTCAGATCAGCATTTTAATTTGGCTCTAGAATTGATCCGATTCAAAATCCCACCAGGTCACATTTTTTACATGTTAATAGCTTGGTTTTCTTCAATTTTTTCTGGATCCAGTATTACAACATTTATTTGGGATTTGGATTCAATCTTACCTCTTCAAATCTGAATTGGAATCAGATATACTATTTTTACATTTCTGATTTAGATTTGACAAGATTCTGCCCGAGTTAGACCCGTTTTCACCCCTAGTAAGATATCTGAAGCTGACTGTTCGATTCATCTTATCGACCTAAAACTTTGGAATCTACAGACAGAAAAGGATGTCCGGTCATGTGGTGATTAGTTTCATGGGCGCATGGCCCCCTCGCATTGTGCAGACAATGGACACCACTATTCATGCAATGCAAACACCCATGGAGAAGGATGCCTTGTCCTGTCCTGTCCTGTCCTATTTGCAGATAGCTCTGGACAAGGACACCCAATAAATTTTTTTTGTTTTTGATTTTTTCAAAAGTGTCCAGGGTATTGTGGAACTCTCCTGTACATGAAAAAGTATTCCAGAAGAATGCTTTTTCAAAGGCGTATCTGTCCATGAGTCCTGCATTTGTGTTGGTGTGCATGAGCTCCACACATTGTGCGTACTGCGGATACCACCACCCACACAATCAAATGCCCCTTCAACGTTCAACCTTAAGTCGCTACTGTGGCAAATCGAGTTGAGCTAGAACTCATGATGAGCCCAAGCTAGATGTGCAAGCTCGAGCTTTGAAACTCCAAGAACCATTGAGCTAAGCTAAAAATGACTTGCTCACAAACAAAATACATTGTTTCAGGGCTGGACTGAATTTTAAACTTGTTGCTTGCAAGTTAAATATTTCAATAACTTAATTTATATTATAATGTGGGTATAAAATATATTTCTACTTAACGAACCTATATGATCTAAATCGAACCGAACACCTATTTTTCATGTTGATATCAACAAGCTCATATATGAGTTCAACTGAGTTCCTTATGAGCCAAGCACAAGCAACTCATCCGGTTTTCCAGAGATTGCAACATTAGGTGGAGGGTGTCCTTGAACGTAAGCAAGCACTAGTCACCGGTGAAGGTGGTAGAGGTCATTCTTGAACCCAAGCAGGGATGCCACCGAGAGCGAGTGGGGCTGCTACCGGTGCCGCCACCCCTGGAATGTCACAGAGCTCTTGTGCCTAATGACGAAACGATTTGCCATATGTGATCTTGATGTTGATGAAGAGATAGAGAGAGAAAGAGACGAGCTATTTGAAAGTGTGCAATTATATTAGGTAGGCTACCGTTACAGTTAGAGGGTGTTTGATTGCGTGGACAGTGGTAGGCATAATGCATGGACCTTAATGTGCCCACTCAAACGAGGAATGCATGGAAGCATAAGATACCATTGGAACGGTTTTTCATGTCCAAGGGAATCCGCCCTCCACCTGGAGCAGGAGAGGACATGAAACCCTGGACACTTAAAAAACGTGTCATTGGGTGCCCTTGTCCAGGGCTGTCCGCACATAGAACAGGACAGGACATGATGTCCTTGTTCATGATTTCTGCATTGCACAGACAGTGGAGCCCGATGCAATGCATGGGGCCCATGCAAATACGTGACACATGGACGGACCTTTGAAAAAGTGTTCCTTTGGAACGTTTTTATGCACTTTCCCTTGGAACAGGGGAGTACAAGACACCCTAGACACTTTCAAAAAAACAAAAAAAGTCTTATTGGGTGTCCTTCAAGGTTGTCCGCGGGTAAGATTGGACAGGACATGATATCCTTGTCCATGGTTGTTTATGAATCAAACGCCCCCTAGCGTTCTACCATGGTTTTGAACTTTTTATTTGCTCACTTGCAGGAGAAGTTGGGATATTGCTGAACAACCCAAACAAAAGCTGTCACAGGGACACGTCATTTTGGGTGTGTGTCCTTAGTGACACGAACAACACGTTTACATGAACACCAACATGTATAGACATTATTTTAATACTTTGATATTTTTCAATAAAAATTACTTTTAGTATTAAAATGTCAAAAAATGATATTTTTTACTAATTGAAAGATTAAAAATTTATGTATCCTCCTGCCCTATTTTTTGAAAAAAGGTTTCAATTTGCGAGTCGAACTCTTGTCATGTGTTCTCGTGTCCACAAATCTTTTTTCTTTTTAAATATAACGAAGGAGAACCCTCACCAAGAACCGAGTCACTTAATAGGCCGGCCTCTTTGTAAGGTAAAACTCCCGGTTGGGGACATAGATGTGTTTTATGTCACAAAAATTTGCAGACAGACATGTTCTATGTCATGTCACGTGCTTGTGAGAACACGAGGGCACATGACATGAGTTTGACTCGCAAGTTCAAAAACTTTTTAGAAAATAGGACACAAGGACAAATAAATTTTTAGTATTTCAATCAATAAAAAATATGATTTTTGATATTTTAATACTTAAATATATTTTATTGAAAAATATAAAAAAATTTATTTAAACAATAGCTAGACATGTTGGTGCTTGTGTCAACTTGTTCATCGTGTCAAGAAAAAAACACGCCCAAAATGGCGTGTCCCTGTAACATAGCTTTTGTTTAATTTGTGCGGCTTGACAGTCCCAGCAATATCCTAACTTCTCACCAACGAAGGCTCCGGGTGGTTGGTAGGAGCTGTCAGTGCACGTCTCCTTGTGGTGAAACGTTGCAGGTTCAAAACCCCAGTTGAATAATAACTGGTTGGGTGTCTGCCTAACACCAGCTTGACTTTAAAAAAACAAAACAAAAAAAAAGGAATCCCAACTTCTCCCAAGTGGAAGTTCAAGGGCTCCATAAAGAAACAAAGTTGTAAAACCGGTTCTGATTATTTCCGAGTCTTGGACCAACATCCGATTCTCCTCCCACAGGCAATTACCTGAGTCGGATCACGAGTCTTCAAAAGATAAAAAAAAAGACGTTTTGCCTGCGTCGAGTTTGGAAATTAAAAGTTTGTGTTCTGTTCTAATCTCACCCCTCTTCCAGTTCTTTATCTCTAGAGAGAGAGAGAGAGAGAGAGAGAGAGAGAGAGAGAGAGATGATGGAAGCTTACTCGAGGCGTGTTGGGTATCTCATGAAGCCTTCCAACACCCTCAAATACCTCTACGCATCTTCAGGTTTTCACTTTTTCTATATCGGTTGCTTGATTTTTGTTGCTCCCCACAAGTTTTCTCTAGGGTTTTTTGATCCAGGGAATTGAAGAAATGGGTGTTTATGATGTTGGGTTTTCTGGGTGTTAGAATGCAGAAACGATCATCCAAGATATGCGTCGACTCTTGCGGTTAAGGGTGTTGGGCATCTTGTTCGCAAAGGCACCGGTGGAAGATCGTCTGTTAGGTAAAATATCCCAATTTCTTAGTTTCTTGTGTTTCCGATTGATTTTCCGTTCGGGTTGTTTGTGCGTGATTTTCTTGGATTTTAGTGGTGGATTGGGTAATTGGATTTCCCAAATTTTGTTTCGAGTGCATTGATTCGAGAAAATTATGCAAATTCTAGCGATTTTGTAGGTAAGGATCGTCCAAGAAAACGTTATTTTTTTTGTAATGTTTGGTGGGTTAGTCATTGTCCGTTATGGGAATTACGTGAATTGGGGATTCTGAAAGGTGAGTCGATTTTTGGCAGTGGAATTATCGCAACTGTGTTTGGAGCGACTGGATTCCTTGGTCGTTATGTCGTGCAACAGCTCGGTATGTGTATACGTTTCTATGGCTATTCGAGTTGCAGGATTCATGTGGATGATGTATAACTCTGATTAATTTTTGTTGTTGTTGTTTGCCATTGTGTATTCTGTTAGTTGGCATTTAAGTAATTTGCAAGAGATAAACTTAATTTTTTGATGTTATTTCATTTTGATTCAACAATACTGGGATTTGGCATCTCAGTGTAATGCTGGTGTTTTTTATTACTTAATGTCCTTGAATGATGGGCCAAAAATATTTGCAGCTAAAATGGGATCACAAGTTTTGGTTCCATTCCGAGGGTCGGATGATTCTCACCGGCATCTCAAACTAATGGGTGATTTGGGTCAGGTACATATGTGGGCATTTTCCATTTTCTACTGCTGTCTCTAAGTTATTCTTCTTATTTGTTATTAGCATGTTCTTTTGCGTGACTATCATGTTAACCTCTAGAAATGTTAGCAACCTCTTCAGGTATTAGGATCCAGGACCGTTGACGATATCTTTGTGTGTGTGTTTTTTTTTTAAATTGTGTATATATGAAACTTGTAAAGCTGTCACTTTGTTGGGAAAAAGAGGTGGACTCCATCTTGAAGGGAATCCCCTTTTTTTTTATGATGATGGAGAACCCTCACCAAGAACCGGGTCACTTAATGGGCCTGTCTCCCTGCTAAGTAAAACTCTCGGTTGAGGACATGACCACCCAGCCTTATGTGCCCCAACCGTGATAAAGCAACGGCAGCCCCCATGTGCCAGCGGGATTCTATCCTGGGCCTTCAGCTTGACACAGGACGCTGACCACATGGGTAACCACCGCGATGGTGAAGGGAATCCCCAGTTTAGTTGATCATCTGAATGAAAATCTTGTCATACAAAGTTAACTCTTTCGCACTTGGTACCAACTTGGTGATCTCATTGTGCCCGAGCAACTAGGCCATTATTTGTGTTACCTTTTTTGTGTAAAAGAATAAGGGTCAACTCAAGTTGCGTAATTGTATGTTTGGATTGTTCTAGCTAATCCTTGAGGCACACTGCATGATACAACTTCTCTGGACTTGGATGCTTCTTAAATATGGTCAAGTGTATAACTTGTTTCATAAGTTTCTTGATACATAAGTTTGCCTACTGCCTGCAGATTGTACCAATGGAATATAATCCACGAGATGAGACCTCAATCAAAGCAGTTATGGCCAAAGCTAATGTTGTTCTGAATCTCATTGGTTGGTATTATCCCCTTGAAAGTATGGTCTGGATATTCCATGTTGTTGCACGTGAGAATTGAAAAAAAAATTGTCTGTCTCATGTTGATGTTTTTGGAGATTGCAGGAAGAGAATATGAGACTCGAAACTATAGTTTTGAGGGAGTGAACCTTGACATGGCTGAACAACTAGCCAAGGTAGGTTCCTGTTTGCATTTCCTTTTTTCATATATAAGTTTTTTTGATGCATCTAATAATGTCCCTGTACTGGAATATTCTGGGCTAGAGCGCAAGTTTATGTAAATCATCATGTGAAGCAGATAAAGTATACTTTTAGGTGTTGGAGCAGTTTGTTTTTCTGAGTTTACAGGCTTAGTTTCTTTCTTATGCATTAAAGAGGTCTTCACAGTTTGTTACTTTGTGCATGGTACAGATGTTCTTATATGTGGTTCCATTAACTACTCAATGTAGGGGGTCACTGTTTCATGGATTGTTCCATGATGTTAACTTGACCACTTTTCTTTCAAGCACATGGCAATATCAATATTGCTATTAGTTATTGAAAGGAAAGAAGAAAGTCTCTTATAAATAAAAGGTGACTTTTGGAGGGTTTGGTATCACACTGGGAATATGCAGTTATGAATTCTTTTTTATAGTATTTATAAGATCTAAATCTTTTAGTCGATGAGAACTTGTTAATATTATTTGATATTGGTCCATGTGAAAAAAATACTCTAATGTGATTGATAAATCACATGGTGCTAGGTGATTTTGAACCTAAGGTCCTTTTCTTTTTAGCCATAATTTCTTCATTTTTTTTGAAAAGGTAGTCATAATCTCCACCAAGTTGAAAAAAGAAACTATATTTGGCAGATTGCTTTCCAGTTTCTACTTTCTCTGGCTAAACACTAGCATTGTGGGTCTTCTCTAACTAAACACTAATCTTGGGAGCCAAGTGAATCAATGGTCAACCTTTGAATTTTTTAACCCAGCTCATTGAGAATCTATGAATCATGAACTGCTCAGGCTTGGGCATGAGCTTTCTTATTAATGCTCAGTCTCCATGAGTGTGTGCGTACAATATACAACTAAAAATGTGTAATTATTTTCAAATATTTGGTGTTATGGAGTAAAGGAGGCTAAAAGAATCAAACCCATGTCTTTTGGATAAGATCCAAACTGTTCAACTGCACTGTCTAACAAGTAATCACCGTATGTGTTATTTTATTTGTGTAAATTCTTATATGATACCACAAGCAAAGCTTAACTGACCCAGTTAGGGCTTTGCTCAATGTTTCTGTTACTGACCTTGGGAAGTGGCTCACGATTAACTCATTGTGCTTATTTTCTTGAGATTGAATGATGTTTCAAAGAGTCTGGTTTGTTAAGTTGTACATATAAGTATATATATTTAGCTATATATACTTATATATGTGTATGTACATATATATACATATAAACATGTGTATATATATATATTATATTGTGTATATTGTTGTAATAGGTAATACCCGTTAGGGGTATTTTGGTCATTTCAGTCATTACAATAGGCTGTGCCCATTAGGGGCTCATTAGTCCTTTTTATTTATTTTTTACTTTTTGTCCTTTTTATATTTAATAAAGGGGCTATTTGGTCAAAGACCAAATAGAGCTGTTGAGAGCTCCCAACGACTCTATTGAGTCTCTCTTGCTTATATAAAGGGGATCTCTCCCCTCTCCCGTACTATGCTTGTCTCAAGCATTTTATGTTCAATGCATTATATATATATATATATATATATATATATATATATATATATATATATATATATATATATATATATATATTCCATTAGTGCCATTGCTTTTGTGTTCTTGTATTGACCCTTAAGTGGTCCTTGGTTGTGCACACTCTTGTGTTTGTAAGCCCATAAGAGGCATCTACTTGTGCCTTTTCTATTTCATTACATGGCTAGCTTATATATTGCCCCTACATGGCTTTGAGGCTCGGACGAGCAAATGAGCTGAGCTTGATCGGCCTACCAAGCTCGATAAGGCTCGGATATATATATATATAAAATATGTTTGCAAAAAAAAATCAACAAGTCATTGTTGCCGTAATGGGTAGGCTGTTGGTTTTTTCTCAAAAGTGTTGAGTTCGAATCCCGTTTTTTACCTTTTCTGCTGTACGTTAATTTAGAGTATTTTTAATATGTATATATTTTTTTCAGTCTCAATGAACAAGATACAAGATTTGGCTTAGTGGTGGGTCACTTGTGAAACATTGAGAGAGATTGGGGTTTGAATCCCACCTTCTCCAAATTTTTTAAAAGATGAAATTTTTTTGGAATGCCATTGAAGCTCAGCTCGGCTCGAGCTCGGAACCGAGCCGAGTCTGGACAATGCCATTCATGCTCGGCTCCGAGCTCGAGCAGAGCTTGGACAGAGACATTTTGAACCAAGCCGAGTTCGAACAGCCGGGGCTTGGCTCGAACTCGGCTCGTGTGCATCCTTAGATGTTACTACCATTGTGCTGGTGCGTTGAATTTTCAACTATGACTCATTATTCTGCATCTTATATTGGGCTGCTGCCTTTACCTCTGAGGCTGTTTCAGGCAGATGTCTAAACTCTAAAGTAGTGATTCTCTACATGTATTCCATTTATAGCTATTCTTCTTAGCAAGTTAACAATTTGACTAACCTGCAAATGTGGAATTGAAATTCTTTATGTGCAGATAGCAAAAGAACATGGTGGCATCATGAGATTTATACAGGTCTCCTGCTTAGGGGCATCTTCATGTTCTCCATCCAGAATGCTGAGAGCCAAAGCAGCTGCAGAAGAAGTTGTCCTGAGAGAGTTACCAGAGGTTGTGCATTTGCTACTTTTGTTTCCTCCTCCACTTTAATTAGGTGTATTTGTCTTGGTAATGTGTTTCAAACATCTGACATGTATGGTTGGATCATTTGTTTATTTAATTTTACTCGTACTCTGCATCATGAAATTCATAAAGGATTGACTAATATACATGGATGAAGTTTTGAATTGGTTTTGAGTTGATATTGGTTAGCTGAAGCTAATTTTGTTAATGTATATCATGTATCATGTGCTTGTTTGTATAATTTAGATGAGTGAATAAATTAGGAATAGCATTCTGTTGTGATTGATGAAAGTTTAGGAAACACTGATAGAGCAGCACTACGTGTTAAAGGGCATGAAGAGATCTAGGATTCGAACTTCTCGATGTAGGGGGTAAATTCTTTAGCTCAACCATGTTATGATGGAATGTGAGTGGTTTTCGTTTGAATAAAAATAAAAACAGATTATGACTTTATGAGCATGTTTGTGTGCCACAGAAAAGGTGGGTTTTCTGTGGAAACACTGGCAATGCAGACGGTGGTTCCTTTTTCTCCATGGAAAGAGGAGCCCATTTTCAACGAGACCCCCCTCTTTCTGTGATAAGCGGCACAGAGTCTCCTTCCGCATTAGACAAACACACCCTATAGTAATATAGAGGAAAAGGCAGAGTTACCAGTCGAGGAAGCGGGAGCGGGAAGCGACACACTTTCAAAATTTTAGGAAGCGGGAAGCGTGGGATGAGTTAGAAGAAAATTACGAACCGTCTCGGAAGCAACCTAGGAAGTGAACCGGAAGCGAGGGGGAAGCAAAAAAAATAAAATTACAAAAAAAAAAAAATTGAAAAAATGGGGAAGCGTGGGGGAAGCGCGCTTCCCTGCACGTTTCGAAAGTGCGGCGTTTCGTGCTTCCAAAACACGCTTCCCCATGTGCCTAGGCGCTTCCGGTAACTCTGGGAAAAGGTGACAAACACACCCTATAGTAATATAGAGGAAAAGGTGACAAAGAGTCGTCAAGAACAACTGCTTGCACACTTGAGTTGCAAAACAGAGAATGAGCTCCAAAACTAGAAGATTGCAATCATGATACGTCGGTCCTTGGCCATCTGCCTTTAAAACAAAGCGGGATATCCACTTTAATCCTCTTCAATGGCGTTGATATTTGTATATCTTGCTTGGGGAACTATGCCATTTCTTTTGGCCAGCAGTACCACCAAGGCAACAGAGGCCACCATCTCCATATAACTTTGTTTTTGCTCATAGGCCTGACCTATGTCACAGGGATTCGGCTAGGAGGGTGCCGCACCCGCGTCGACGCGACTCGACGCGGGTGCGGGTGCCGCACCGGGTGCGGTCAACCCGATCCTGGGTGCGTTGACCGCACCCAGGATCATTAAGGTCCATTTTTTTTTTTAAAAATTGCCCAAATGGGCTTCTCGAATTTTTTTTAAAAAAAAATTATGCTGAGTCAGCTGCTGACAGCAGCTGTCTGTCAGCTGCAGCAGCTGACAGCTGCAAAATAAAAAAAAAACCCTATTCCCCGACCCCCTTTTTATATATATATATATATTACATTTTTGCCCCTGCCGCACCCCCGCACCCGGGTTTTTTGGAAGTGCCGAATCCCCGCACCCGCACCCGCACCCGCACCCGCACCCGCACCCGCGCCCGCACCCGACCCATGTGACATAGGGCCTGACCCATGGCCCTAAAAGCAGGCCCCTGTTACAACTGTTTGGCTGTGCCAATACCTGCAGGCTGCAGTCGTGGCCAACAAAATGAATACATGCTGAAATGCCGACAAAGAGAAAAAACAGAATGGATGTGATATTGACTCTTCAACCTTGAAGCAGAGAGCACTCTAACTACCAAATTGATATCTTCTTCATATTTGAGTTGGGATTGATTTTGTTCAGAATAACTGGCCAATTAGATACTTTTGCTCTCAGCAAAGGGACAAGATTCCAGATTGTCATTTCTGGAAATAACTGAACATCTAAGTCACATGGGTGCGGGTGCGGGGATGCGGCACTTTAAAAAACCTTGGGTGTGGGGGTGGGCAGGGCAAAAATGTACACACACACACATATATATATATATATATAATTTTGAAGTTTTAACAGTTAACAACAGTAACACTATTATATATATATAAGGGAACCTTGACAGTTTCAAGGTTGGCATAGTCAGATAGACCATTTTCTTAGTCAACTATATGTCTTGGACTGGTCAAAACAGGGGTACATTAACCAGGTTATATGAACATATACATGCTTGAGTGATTCAATGTAACTCCATATTTCTAACATTAAACCTTCCGCAGCATGTGTCATTAAATGAGTTATGAAACGAACTGCAGCAGAATTATGACAACGCAACAGAAACTAAAATTGAGTACAAACACATATAAGCATACACCTGTACGAAGAGCAACCAGCAAAAGAACTTGAATGAAGTGAATACCTTGTGTTTCTTGAAACAGGAAAGTGAGCAACTGCACCTTAAAATATTGACAAATCAATAACTTCTGTAACTTGGTAGATCTTATAATCCCTTAGATAATGAATCAATCCCAAAACAAATAAATTAAACCCATTACATGCCCATAACATAGCAACACATTTTAAGCAATGGTTGATAGAACGACTTTTCAAAAAAGATGAAAGCTATGTCACAGGGATTCGGCTAGCAGGGTGCCGCACCCGCGTCGACGCGACGCGGGTGCGGTACCGGGTGCGGTCAACCCGATCCTGGGTGCATTGACCGCACCCAGGATCATTTAGGTCATTTTTTTTTGGATTTTTTTTTTTTTTTAAAAATTGCCCTATGAAATGGGTTGCGGAATTTAAAAAAAAATCTGCTGACAGCTGCTGCTCTTGTTTTATAAAGGGGCACTTTTAAAACCATCTAAAATTGAAGAGCCTTTTCAATCCAGATACTTTTTTTTTTGTAAAGGATTTTCTCTCTCCATAATAAATGATAATGATGGTGGTAGCCTTGCTGGCTATTAGTATTCACTGTTCTCCTGACGAGATGGGTGCTCTAGCTGTAGCCTTGTGTAGACCTCCCTTTTCCACATGTCCAATCCAATAAATTTCTTTTAGCTGTCGTGCAGCTGTATATAAAATGAAATTTGAAGAATCCTATGGTGTGGCAGTGGAGTTGTAGGCCTCATGAAGACTCTCTCTCCCACAAACCACATCAAACCTTGCGCTTATATTTTTTTTCGTGAAGACCAGGGAGTTTCAGACATGATTGAATCATGACAGTCAGCAGAACACAACAGGCTGGGTCGATCGGATTGCCAATCCTTTCGTTTCATCAATTTTGTCCCATTGCCTCAAAGTACACAACAAGCAGAACGTGGGTAACGAGTCTTCAAACAAACACACCAGCAAAAAAAATTGGACCCCCGACCCGCATCGGGGGAACCCCCGGAACCCCTTATATATATTACATTTTTGCCCCTGCCGCACCCCCGCACCCAGGTTTTTTGGATGTGCCGAATCCCCGCACCCGCACCCGCACCCGCACCCGCACCCGCACCCGCACCCGCACCCATGTGACATAGGATGAAAGTAACATTTGACCTTAAGTCATCAAGCATAAGCAACTAATAAAATAGATTGTAAACGAAATAAAAAATCAAGAAGCTCCACAAAACCCATTTTAGCATAGAATCAAAAGCTCCAAAATCAAATAGTCAAAGATCCCCTAAAAATAAATACAAATTTCATTAACTATATACCTCTATAGCATCATTAATTCATCGAAAAAATTCGGAATGCCCAAACCCCCCAAATAACATTATTGACAAAATTTCGGAATGCCCAAAACCCCCAAATAATATTATTGAATTTTTTTTGAAATGTCCAACAAGCCTATTAATAAAAAGTTAAAAACCCTAGATGCTAATGACCCACGTATAATACAATCAGAGAGAAGAGAGACAGTGAGAGTGAGAGACAGCGAGAGTGACGGAGAGAAGAGAGACAGTGAGAGTGACAGAGAGAAGAGTGAGAGTGAGACAGAGAGCAAGTCGGAAGGAGACATACCTGAGAACTGAGGAGGAGCGGCCGGAAGGAGTCGGAGATCGTCGGCATCGGCTTCAGGAGGATTTTTCCCTAATCCTCCTTCTCTCACTCGCTTTTCATCGGGCGAAAGCAAAATTCAGTCTAAAAATTGGACCTAAATGACCCTAGGTGCGTTGACCGCACCCAAGGTCGTGTTGACTGCACCCGGTGCCGCATCCGCGTCGCGTCGATGCGGGTGCAGCACCTGCTTTGCCGAGTCCCTGTGACTTAGCTGAACATCAATGGTTTTGAGATGGTTAAGAGCATTGAAGGAAAGGAGACACTCTATTCTTTCTCAATTTTGTCACATGGGGAGGCTTTTTCCTTTTATTTTGTTTTCTAAGGAGCTTCCATGTCTCCCAATCTGTATTTTGTGAGAGGACAGAGGGGTAGGAGAATGGAAGGTGTATCATAACATGCCACCAGATTGGGATGTACAGTCATGTATACAAATTTAATCATCATTTTTTTATGTGACTGTTAATAGTTAATAAAGGTAAGGGGGCCTAACCCAGTGATTCTCATGGGAAAAAAAACTGAATACCAGCCTCCAAAAAAATCATTGTAGAAAGAAGCAACTGAGAACTCACTTGACAAGCAACTTATCCTGAAAGCTGATTAGAATCTTTAGAAGGGCTCCAGCATGAGATCCATTTAGAGAACAACATCCATTCTTAAAACTCAGCCCCAGTAAAATGTCTTCAAAAGAGGACATTTCCACTTGCTTCAGCTGACCAACAATCCACAGTCCTGCAATCCAGACTCAATGCTAATCTGATAAAGCTAGGAAACAATTCTGCTTAGGGGGTTAAATTGCATCATTGGTCATTCCAGAAAAGTAGATACCCTCAACTCAGCTTAGTATTGACCTGCTAATTTTCTAAGACTCAAAGCCATCCTTCAATATTCCAGATCCGTTCTGTTTCTTGGAAATTATCCAGTTCCATTGCCATCCATTTCATTTTTTCTTGCAAACAAAGGCGCCCAAACCCCATCTTCAAAGTATAAATTCCACCACCATTTTGAGGGTAAGGATCAATATATAAAACCAAACTATGTCAAAAGAAACTAATTTCCACTCTATAAACAAACATAACCCCCTCCCCCTCCCCCTCCCCCTAGCAGAAACATTTCCATTTTAGAGAAATCTTCTGATGATTTAAGTCATCCTTTTCTGTCTTTTTAGGGATTCTAAAGATCAACCTGAGATGGGAAGGGATACTTAATAAGACATGTCAATTCCCGTGATTTGAGAGTGTCAGATGGTTATTTCATCTGCCATGCAGTGTTATCATTTTGCAAGCTCTTCATAGAAGTGAATGCTATAGGTTTCTTCTGCCGTACATTTACTAGCCTAAAAAGATTATCATCTCAAACTGAAACTGTAATGAATGTGACAGCTTTGAAATTTTATACATTTTTTTACATAGTATTTGCCTACCTCTGAGGTGGTCTGAGATGAACCTATGTAAATCATTACAGGCAACAATCATGAAACCAGCTGTTATGATTGGTACTGAAGACCGAATTTTGAATAGGTGGGCACAATTTGTGAAAAAGTGGAGTTTTCTTCCAATCATAGGGAATGGCTCAACAAAGTATGTCATTTAAATCTCTCCAACTGTTGATGCTTTTGATTATGCATGTGTTCCATTTTTTGCTAAAGTATGAAATAACCCTTTCTACTCATGGATGGATAACACATTGAGTTCAGGATCCAACCAGTTTATGTGGTTGATGTTGCTGCTGCAATTGTTGCGGCCTTGAAGGATGATGGTGCTAGCATGGGCAAGGTTTATGAATTGGGCGGTCCTGATATTTTTACTGTACACCAACTGGTAATATTCTGCCAGATTGCTTTTAGCTTGAGGCTATGCAACTTTTATCCCTTGTAAATATGAAAGCTCACTGTTCTGCAGGCTGAACTAATGTATGAGGTTGTTCGTGAATGGCCTCACTATGTTAATGTCCCTTTGCCTATAGCAAGGGTAAGTGCATGTGATCCTCCTTCGTTTTATTGTAGACGTTCCTTTTATCATCTAGTTCAATAGGCTTCTTTGCCTCATTGCATCAAAATGATCTCTTTGGATTCAAAATTTAAAAAATGGTGACTCAGTTGAGGACTTGGGCGTTTCCTCCAGAGTGGAGTTGGGCTTAGTCTTAGCTTCCTTTTATGTTTAACTCCATAGAGTAATTTTTTAGGCTCATTCAGTGCACCATGATAGTGTGTCGATCTCTGTCAGGAGGGTAAGCCAGCTAATGTGTTCTATGCTAATGGTGGTCTTGGATGTTTCTGTGTTTGTGCAGGCTATTGCAACTCCAAGAGAGTTTTTGCTACGGAAAGTTCCATTCCCTCTTCCTAGCCCTGGTATTTTCAATTTGGACCAAATTGAATCTTTTACAGTGGATACAATTGTGTCTGAAAATGGTACGTTAAACGTTTTCTTTTTCTTGTAGCTAATGTTGAACTATTATTGATAATTCTTCAAATGCAATGGTGGAAAAAAGAATGGGTGATAGTGGTGGTCAACCATATGAGAGCAAGATGGGTGGTCTTTGTAAGGAAATGAGAGCCTCCAATAATGTTCTCCAAATCACCAAAGTGGATACACAAAAGAGGCACCAAAATATCAAAACACACAAAGAACCACAAATAAGGCTCACTCACAAAACCCACTCAAAGGGGCACATAAAGAACACTCATAAATGTAAAAAATAATATTTTATTCATGTAGAATCTATGCAAGAAGCATACAAATGAGAGGGGGTTTCAACCCTATATATACACAATGTTGAGAGCTCCAACGACTCTTTTTTACTAACCTTGTGTTGACTAGTCTGACAAGAACTAAAAAATAAAAATAAAAGAACCTAAAAAACCTAACCTATTAGTGAAGCCACCAACTGGTATTCAAAGGTAACATAGGGAAGATTGATAGTGTCATGTAGATACTCGTCTTGTACGAAGTGACAATCAATCTCAATATGTTTGGTACATTCTGTTAGAATCTTCTCTTGAGCCTGTGTTGAGAAAAGAGAAAGGAATAGAAGGAGAGGGGGCTGCAGCTGTCACGATTTCAATAATGAAATCGTGACCTAAAGAATGTATTAATATGTTTGAGTGTACATTGTGGGTCTGGGTCTGGTATAATATCCAGACCCAGAATGAAGTAAAAGTATACAAAGCTATACACAAATGCTATACATAGATGGACTCGGGTCTTGTATGAGATCCAGACCCTTAACACACTTTTTCATCCCTTCTCAAGTTGATCATGATTCTGAACCATGAACAACTTGCCTTTAAGCATCCAAAGGCGATCTTTTGTCAAGCCCTTAGTAAAAATGTCTGCAACTTGTCTTTCAGTGTTAACAAATTCAGGCTCAATCTCTTTTTCGTCAACCTTTGGTCTCACAAAATGTTAGTCAATCTCAATATCCTTAGCGCGACTGTGGTGTATGGGATTGAATGACATATTAAGAGCACTTTGATTGCACACAGCAAAGTAGACGGAGAGATCGCTTCTCCCACTTCAGTTAGTAAATGCCTGACCCATGTGACTTCAGCAGTAGCGACAACCATGAATCTATACTCAGCTTCAATGCTTGATCTAGCAACAACCTTTTGTTTTCTACTACTCCAAGAGACTAGGTTTCTCCCAATAAAAACACAATATCTTGACGTAGACCTTCGCTCATCAGGATCTCCTGCCTAGTCTGCATCACAATATACAGTAAGTTCACGTACATTCTTACCAGACGACTGTGGAGAATATATCAACCCATCTCCAATGGTCCCTTTCAGATATCTGAGTATCCTCTTAATCGCCTCCATATGTCCAATACGTGGTGATTGAGACACTTGATTGACTAAATAAACAATATCAGGTCGAGTAAATGTGAGATACTGCAACATTCCTATTAGACTGTGGTACCTGGTGGGATCCTCATACAGGTCTCCATCATGAGTACTTAATTTTTGGTGGAGCACACTAGGAGTTGCTAAAGGTTTGCAGTCTTTCATACCTGCCTTGCTGAGAACATCTATCATATACTTGTGCTGAGTGAGGGTCAAGTCATGAGCCTGACTATCGACTTCTACGCCAAGAAAATAGCGCAAGGTTTCGAGATCATTCATTTTGAATTTCTATCCTAATAGGTTTTTAACTTCTCTGATATTATCTTTAGAGTTTCCTGTGATAACTATATCATCAACATAAATTAACAATAGAGTGATCACATTCTGACTTCTAAAAATAAATAATGAGTGATCCAGTAGGGAGCGTGAGAACCCATGCTTCTGAATCTCAAGTGAGAAACTGTCAAACCAAGAGCGAGATGCTTGTTTTAGGCCATAAATAGTTCTTTTTAGCCTGCACACATGTGTTTTACAGTTTTACTCTAGCTATCGAGGGGATTGTTCCATGTAGACTTCCTCATTCAAATCCCCGTGAAAAAATGCATTCTTAACATCAAGCTGACTCAACTTCCATCCATGTTCAACGGTCAGGGAAAGAATAATTCGAATCGTTCCTATTCTCACCACTGGACTGAATGTTTCATCATAGTCTTGTCCTGCTTCTTGAGTGAACCCTTTTGCAACTAGTCTCGCCTTGTATCGTTCAATGGTTCCATCTGGTTTATACTTTATTTTGTAGACCCATTTACATCCAACAACATTTTTGTCAGGTGGTCTGGGGACGATTTTCCAGGTACCACATTCATGTAAGGCTTGCATTTCATCATTCATGACTTCTACCCATTTAGTAGAAGTAGTTGTCTGATAGTACATGATAGGTTCATCTTCTTTATTCAGAACAGTTAAAAAGAGCTGAAAGTCCAAGGAGAAGTTGTTATAACTGACCCACCTATCAATAGGATGTCGCATGTGATTGGATCTTCTGACCTCAAGAGTATGAGAGGAAGTAGGTGCAACTGCTGAGGTGTGATTTGAAAGATCTGGCGCTGTTGTTCTCTTTCTAGTATAGCAAATGCCCTTGTATCCAGGGTTACCGGAAGCGCCTAGCTAAAAGGGGAAGCACGCTTCCCCGAAGCGCGCTTCGGAAGCGCGGAACGTCGCGCTTCCGAAGCGTGGGGGGAAGCGTCCCCCTTTTTTGGGAAGCGCGCTTCCCTTTAATGGGGGACGCGTTTCCCTTTAATGGGGGGCACGCTTCCCCCTCGCTTCCCCCACGCCTCTCCTGTTTTTTTCAAATTTTTTGTATTTTTTATTTTTTATTTTTATTTTTTTCGCTTCCCCCTCGCTTTCGAGACACTTCCTATGTCGCTTCTGAGACGCTTCCTAGGTCGCTTTCGAGACACTTCCCGAATCGCTCCTAAGTGGTCCCACGCTTCCCCGCTTCCTAAAATTTTGAAAGTGCCTCGCTTTCCGCTCCCGCTTCCCGTATCGCTTCCCGCTCTCGCTTCCTCAACTGGCAACCATGCTTGTATCTGCCTGGTACGGATGGTATTTCTTTCCCATTCTATAATCCTGATGTGCCAATAGTCTCAGACATTTCTTCTTCTTGTTGCCCACAATCTGGAGAGCAGACTTCATTGGAACCAGCAAAAAGTTCTGAATTCAGCCAAGGATAATAAACTTCGGTGGTGGTAGAGGGCATATCCGCTGTGCCAACTTTGCGATCAAAATTGTGTTCACCAAAGATGACATTTCTTGAGATTCTGATATGTCTGTTGATAGGATCATAACACCTATATCCTTTGTGGACGTCGGCATATCCCACAAATCTACACTTCTGAGCCTTGTCGTGAAACTTGTTTCTTAGGGACCAATCAATATGCACATAACAAACACATCCAAAAGTACGCAAATCATGATAATTAGGATGAGCTCCAAAAAGACAATAATAGGGAGACTTATTTTCTAGAACAACCATAGGCAATCTATTGATCACATGTATGGTGGAATGGAAAGCTTCTGTCCACAGATTAATGGGAAGGTTACTATCATGGAGCATACTCATGACACTTTCAACGTTATGCTTGTGTTTTCGCTGAACAATCCCATTTTGTTGAGGGGTGTGTGGGCAGGACACCCTTCTTCCTATCCCATTATTTTGAAGAAAAGAAATAAAGTCACTAGATGAGAACTCCCCACCTCCATCACATTGGAAGAATTGGATGGATTCAGAGAATTGATTTCTTACTAAGGAAAGAAAGTTTTGAAACAAAAGGAAAACTTCTGACTTATTTTTTATGAAATATATTCAGGTGTATCGAGAGTAGCTATCAACAAAGATTAGGTAGTATATGCTCCCAGATCCAGAGACTACTAGGGCAGGTCCCCATACATCAGAACATATTACCTCAAAAGGCTTTGAAGCTCTCTTATTAATAGAATGGAAAGGCAATACATGACTTTTGCATAAAAAACAACTGGAACACTTCTGGCTTTTCTCATCCACATTGAGACTTTCTTTTGGAATGAGATTATTAGAAACAAGGTTCTCAATAAAATGACTCCCACAATGTCCTAATCGACTATGCCATAAGGAAGACTTATTACATTCAGAAATACTAAAAACATTTGCTGAAGAGAAGGAACCCGACTCTAATGAAGGCTTCGAATCCAGATGAATAGGGCGGACGAGATGACATGGAGCTTCTTCAAAAACATACATATTGCCTCGTCTCTTTCCTTCAGCGAATGTTTCCTTCGTGCGAAGGTCCTTGACATGCACAGAGAAGGGAGTGAATTCGACTGAAGCATAATTGTCATCAACAAGCTTAGAAACAGAGACAATATTTTTCTTGATATTTGGAGCATGAAAGACATCAGTAAGTTCAAGAGTAGAATGTGACATGGGAATGACAGATTTTCTAACATGAGAAATAGGATGGGAGGATCCACCTCCAGTGACAATTTTACTTTTGCCATAATAAGGGATAGGTTTAGAAAGTTTACCTGCATCACCAGCCACGTGAGTTGTTGCCCCTGAGTCAACAAACCACATGCCTTGATCATTCTGCTTTAATTTCAATTCTGACAGGACAGATATTAACAGATCTTTAATCTCTCCATTGTCTCTGATATTAGTGGGCTTTCTTTTTTGTTCTGTCTGTGGAGCCTTTTCTTTATTTTCAGGGTTGTGCCAACAATTCGCCTTGATATGCCCCCTTTTGTTTCCAAGGAAGCAAGTGGGGATGGACCTTTGTCCCTGAGTGATATTTGGAGTGGAAAGCAATCCATGTCCTCCCGTGCCCATTTCGCCCTTGTCCCCCTCGCCCTCGTCCTCGACCATAAGTCACTCCTGTGGCAAGAACTTCTTGGGAATTTGAATGAGCATGTGTTTCTTCAGAAAATCCCTTCAAGGTCATTTCATACTAAATCAATTTAGCTTGCAACTCATCAAAAGTAGGAAGAGTAGGCAAGCACAATAGTGAAGTGACGATCATATTATAGTCGGGTTCCAATCCACTCAGAGTTTGTTGTATCATATCATTGTCACTCACGACACATCCTATAACTGCAAGTTGGTCTGTGATAGTCTTCATCTTGTTGAGATATTCCATGATGGTCATAGAATCTTTTTTTAGTAGCTGAAATTCCCTTTTGAGAAAAACCATCCTCGCCTGTGAAACTTGTGAATACGTCTGAATCAATCTCTCCCAAAGTTGCAGGGTTGTACAATTGTCGGGGAATTGCAACAAGAACCTCTTGAGACAAGGTAGAAGTGATGTAAGCAACCACTGATTGATCTTTCCTTTTCCAGTTGAGATATTTTGCATTTTTGACATACACAATTGAACTTGCCCCTTTATCATCTTTCTCTTCTCTCGTAACAAATTCTAGCGGGACTGGAGTGGTTCTATCCAGGTGGCCTAAGAGACCTTGGCTCCTTATAAAAGGTATGATTTGTCTCTTCCAAATCAAGAAGTTTGAGGTGTTTAATTTTTCGGAAACGAGTTGATTAAGAAAGCTCGAAGAGAGACTCGATTAAGAAGAATAAAAATCCATGGAGGAAGGAAATTCAACAAGTGTTCACAAAGAGCTCAGTCTTCTGCCAGGATAGTTTGTTGATCGCCCTTTTTTTTTTTGCGGCTAAGTAACCTTAAAATTGGCGACCGGGGGCTGTCAGATTAAAAAAAAGGGAATCAGACCTAAGTTTTCCCTTACACTTTTATAAGTTTTGAGATTAACGTAATGACATTTTTTTGTGAACAGAATGTTAATCTAAAAGCACCTTCAGACAGAGCAATGTTAATATCAGTTATAACAACAAGAGAACTGCAAGAGGAGACACTTAAAAAAGGATCAGAATCAGAGGAAAAAAACTGTTGTTACACAGCAAATACGAACAACAAAGAGGACTTAATATCTCAGATCTGACGCAACTTCACCGTCAGATCTGGATACGCAGAGAAGATGCGAAGAGGAGAATATGCAAAAGAAAAACAGATCTGGTGCACCAGATCTGGAAATACCAGGCGAAAGGAAAGGGGAATCATGGGTCGTTTCTGTTTCACATGAATCAACTTTCTGTTTTACGTGAATCAACTTCAGCGATTCTCGTGAAACAAAATTTCCCCTCTTTTTTTTGACACACAGGGGTTGTGTGAACAAGGATTCATGTGGATATCAGGCCCACGTGAGATGTGAATTCACCAGAGAGAAGTTAGAAAAGAGATGAAGAAACGAGAGATAGAAGGAAGTAAAAAAAAAATGAAGGAGAATAGAAGACGAGAGACGAAGGAGTCCTCAAACCTCTGATCGGTCGGTTGCACCTTTCGGAAGCATTCTTCAACCCTTAGATGGATCTCGACTTTGATACCATGTTAGAATCTTCTCTTGAGCCTGTGTTAAGAAAAGAGAAAGGAATAGAAGGAGAGGGGGCTGCGGCTGTCACGATTTCAATAATGAAATCGTGACCTAAAGAATGTATTAATATGTTTGAGTGTACATTGTGGGTCCGGGTCTGGTATAATATCTAGACCCGGAATGAAGTAAAAGTATACAAAGCTATACACAAATGCTATATATAGATGGACTCGGGTCTGGTATGAGATCCTAACCCTAAACACACTTTTTCACATTCGTGAAAGGTCTGATTGTTGGCAATGTAGATGAAACATTTGTTGTCACAACACATTTGTGATGCTCCTGTAATCTGAACTCCCATATCAGTCAACAATCTTATTAGCCAGACCACCTCTATATTGGTTGTAGCCATGACTCGGTATTCTGCTTTAGTCGAAGAGAGGAAGGCCTTCTATTGCTTCTTACATTACCATGAGATCAATCATTTTCCTAAGAAAACACAAAAACTCATAGTTGAGTGTCGGTTATTGGGATCATCTCCCCAGTCAACATCAGTATAAATAGTTAAATCTAAAGATAAAGAAGCAAATAAGAAAATGCCTCGATAAATGAAATTCTTAATATATCTAATAATGTGCAAAAATCGCTCTCATATGAACAGAAATGGGAGCATGCTAAAACTGGCTAGCTATGTGAACTACATGCACGATATCAGGTCTCATAATCGAAAGATATGACAATGCCCCATTAAGCTGTCTGGATGGTGTCGAATTTTCAAGTGGTTCTCCATTATCAATTCTCATCTTAGCATTGACAGCTTCAGGACTGTTAGCTTTCTTGTCATATGAGATTCTAGACCTGACAACAATATCTAAAGAAAATTTAGATTGATTCCATAAATAACCTATAGAAGAATAAGCAACTTCAATGCCAAGAAAATATTTTAAAAATTCTAAGTCAATCATTTCAAAATGAGTGTTGAGAAGTTTCTTAATATGTTCAACTCCCTGTTTGTCCTCTCCAATGATAATCATGTCATCTACGTAGAGGAGAAAAATAATCATACCTGCACAAGAAATCTTAACAAACAAAGTTGTGTCAATCAGACAAGATTGAAATCCAGTATCAAGAATCACTTGACTAAACCTCTCATACCACGCCTTCGATGCTTGTTTAAGACCATAGAGGGATTTATCCAAACGAAGAGCTTTTCCTTTGGGAATAGTTATACCAAGTGATGCTTTCATATAAACTTCTTCAGCCAATTTTCCATTAAAAAATGCACTCCTTACGTCCAACTGATATATAGGTCATCTTCTCACAAAGGTCAGCCTACGAAGGTCCTAACTGTGGCCATTCTAGAAACTGGGGCAAAAGTTTCTTTATAATCTATTCCATATTTTTGGGAATATCTCTTGGAAACTAATTTAGTTTTGTATCTTTCAAGAGTTACATCACTCTTGTATACCCATCTACAACCTATAGATTTCTTTCCTGCGGAAATGTCTTAAATAGTCCAGGTATTTGCTCTTTCTAAGGCGTCTAACTCTATCCTTATGGCTTCTACCTATTCAAAATGTTCTTTTGCTTGAGCTTAAGTTAAGGGTTCTATATATATGAATGTATTAATGCATTGTAGGCTTGGTTCTTAAGAGAAAATGAGTCATAGGAAACAAATTTTTTAGGAGGTTTTGATACTCTAAATGTCCTTCTAGTTTGTATTTCTATCTAGTTTTCATTATCGGTATATCTTTCAAGTGTGCATGGACATTTAGAATCACTACGCCTGAAATATTGTATACAACTTTGATGCTTATGGGATTGCTCTTCCCTAATTTCATTATCACGAGATTGGTCTTTACTCACTGTACCATCTCTAAGTTCCTGATGTTCATCAAGATCAACATCACAATCGTTATCTTTTGGAATTAGATCCAACAAAAAAATTACTTAGTTATTTCCTTAGATTTTTCAATTTAAAAAAAAAAATCCTTTTCTAAGGGCACATTTCTCGAAACATATAACTTTTTATTTTTAAAATCAAAGCATCTACAACCTTTTTTATTATTTTCATATCCCAAAAAATACACAAGGAATAGCACAGGGAGAAAGTTCATTATTCTTATCAGTAAAAACAAAACATTTACAGCAAAAAGCTCTCAATCTAAAATAATCAGGAATTAGTTTGAAAAGTTTTCAATTGGTGACACATTTTTTAAAGAAGATGGCATTTTGTTAATGAGATAAACCAAGTCAATGTGGCTTCAGCCTAAAAATCTTTAAGTACTTGATTTACAATATGCAAGGTTGTTGTTTCTATAATATGCTTATGTTTTCTTTCAACAAAACCATTTTGTTGTGGAGTGTAAGTACAAGACTTTTGATCTGGGATACCATTTAAATCTAGGTAATATTTAAATTCTTTTAATAAAAATTCTCTCCTTGAAACAACGCGAAAGATATAAATATCATCTTTGAATTTATTTTTGACCAAGTTGTGAAATATTTGAAAATGTAAGAAAAATTCAGATTTATGTTTAAGGAAATAAATCCAAGTATGTCTAGAAAAATCATAAAAATAAATTACATAATACCCAAATTCATCCTTAGATATAACAGGCGTTGGGCCTTAAACATTCAAATATATTAACTCAAGCGGTCGATACGAAACAAAGGTTCTTTCTTGAAATGATAATCTTTTCATTTTTCCAAAAATACAATCTTCACATATAAAGCTTCAGAATTACAAAAGTTTTCCACCTTTGGAAAATACTAAATGTTTGATATATTAAGATGACCAAGCCTTTTATGCTATAAATCCAAATCTAATTTATGAACATTACAACAAAAAGTATTCTTGGGTATTTTCAAAAAATCCATGTAGGACAAGCCTCCTTCTGGTCTTCTCCAATCAACTTCCTTGACTGGCGATCCTGCACCCGATAACCACGAGAGGAGAAGAAAATGTTATACCTATGGTCAGATAATTGAGAAACAAATAAAAAATTTAAATTTAATTTAAGAATATATCTAATTTTTTTTAAACTTTGAGAAATATTTTTGAAATTCTCTGCTCTTTTTATCTCAAGAGATGTCCCATCGACAATTAACACATTTGACCTACTTGAGTTACGACATTTGGATAAAATATCACCATTTGGTGTCATATAAAAAGTGGCACCTGAGTCAAGAATCTAAAGAGATTTACCGGGATCGAAGAAGACAAAGGAAGAAATCGCAGCTCTAGTTGATGATGATGCTCCTTTGAATAGAGGTTGAAGAGCCTCCACTAGTTGTGTCAAGGACATGTTCTCAATAGATGAATCTTATGTGGTTTAGACATCACTAGACTCTTGTAGAGATCCAATCGAGGCAACCTTCTTCTCATAAGGCCTTTTCAACTTAGGACAATAGGTTTTGACGTGGTCCGATTCATAACAATAATAACAAATATTTTTTTTCTTTTCATACTCTGTCTTGTTTTTTATAATGCTCATTGTTTGGCCTTTCATTGTGTGGTGGGTTGTAGGTATGAACATAGTTTTTCGGCCTAGATAGGCTAGAACCTATGTCACATGGGTGCGGGTGTGGCGTAATTTCAAAAATTTTAGACACGGGGACTCGACTATATATATATATATAACAATACATTAATAATAAGATTGTAAATTTTAAAGCAAAAATTAAAAAGTAATTCTTAACAACAAAACTTAACAAAATATAACGCAAACACATATCCGACGCAGGGGGAGCCCCCTACCGGAACACATATCCGACGCAGGGAGAGCCCCCTTCCGGAAAATATATATGAGGCAGGGGATCCCCCTGCCAGAAAATAAAATATGGCAGGGGCCTCCGCCCCCTGTCGGAAAACAAGAACGAGGCAGGCGGCGGAGCCCCCTACAGGAACACATATCCGACGCAGGGGGGAGCCCCCTGCCGGAAAATATATCTGAGGCAGGGGATCCCCCTGCTAGAAAATAAAATATGGTAGGGGCCTCCGCCCCCTGCCGGAAAACAAGAACGAGGCAGGGGGCGGAGCCCCCTACCGGAACACATATCCGACGCAGAGGGGAGCCACCTACCAGAAAATATATATGAGGCAGGGGATCCCCCTGTCGAAAAACAAAATATGACAGGGGCCTACGCCCTCTGCCAGAAAATAAACTGAGGCAGGGGAGGAGCCCCCTACCGGAACACATATCCGACGCAGGGGGAGCCCCCTGCCGAAAAATAAAATATGGCAGGGGCCTCCGCCCCCTGCCGAAAAATAAACTGAGGTAGGGTCCGATGCAGGGGGCAGCCCCCTGCCGGAAAACACGAACGAGGTAGGCGGAGCCCCCTGCCAGACGAAGAGGAAGAAGAACGGAAGAGGGAAGGCATACTTGAGATTGAGAGGATCGGTGGCTTGGGGAGAGGGTGGTTGGCGTCGCCTGTGGCTACGGTCGCCTTTTGAGTCGCTGGCGAGACTAAAGAGGATGAGGACTGTCGGACGGTTGGGGGAGAGGGAAGGATCGACAAGGAGGGGTTTGTCGTAAGCCCCTCCCCCTGTCGTAAGCCCATTTTAGGGTTCAGCCCTGACACCGATTTGAAATTCATTTTGGATCCGGTTCGGGTTCGGATCTGAACCCGACCCAATTCCAAAATGAATTTCAAATATGAACATTTATAGACTCGGTCGAAGTTGACCGAGTCTATAAAGTGGATGGACTCGGCGCAGGTGCGTTGACCGAGTCTGATTCCTGTTGACCGAGTTTGCCCCGTGTCCGAAGTTGCACCTGTGTCGGGGCGTGTCGACGCGGGTGCGTCGGCCCCCTAGCCGAGTCCGTGTGACATAGGGTAGAATCGAGTCATCGTCATTCTTTAAAGTCTTCTTAAGCCTATTTTCCTTCATGCTTAGCTCTCCAATCGTGTCTTCAGTAGAAGGAACTTTCTCTCTGAAGAGGAGAGCTGATTTTGTGGATTCAAATTCCGGTCTTAGGCCATTCACAAATTAATAGAAGTGCTCCGCATCTTTTTGTTTTTGGCGAAATTCTGTATCTTAGAAACAATGTCATCTAGGTTCAAAAAGAGAAGGTTGGATAATTCACTAAAATATTTTCTAATGCTTCTTCACCCTTGAGTCATAGTACAAATTTTATCTTGTCAATTGTTCACATGTGCAATATCTTTAAGGGAATACATTTTTTTAAGATATTCTCAAGCTTTATTTGCATGTTCAAACTTTGTAAGACTTGAGTATTTTTTATATCAACACTACTAATGAGCCAAGGCATTATCTTGGCATGTCTCATCCTTTATTATTTCAAATTTTTCTCATACGTAGCTAAGGCTTTGGATTTTTCATCCTTCGGAAGAGGAACTTTCATGTCTTTTTTTACTTTGGTGAGAACTAATTTGGGCTTTAGATCGAATCCATCCACTAATCCCCACAACCCTTTGCCTCAAATATGGTGCTTCAAGATTGCAAACCATGTTACATAGAGTCATTAAGTTTCATTGGCACAATGGTGACACTTTCTTTGTCATCTATTATACAAGAGTGAGAAAGAGAATATATATATATATATATATATATATATATATATATATATATAGAGAGAGAGAGAGAGAGAGAGAGAGAGAGAGAGAGAGAGAGAGAGAGCACGATCACTCATCCACAAGATTTGTAGAAGCAACATTGATCAAGCACCACCAAAAGACCCCAAAAACACTTGGATTTTAATTTTCAAGTGTGCAACCACGATTCCACGAACATCAACAAGAAGTTTGGAAGGAAATGAGAGCCTCCTACAATGTCCTCCAAATCACCAAAGTGGATACACAAAAGCGTCACCAAAATATCAAAATGAATACACAAAGAACCACAAATAGGCTCACTCACAAAACCCACTCAAAGGGGCGCATAAAGAACACTCACAAATGTAAAAAATAATATTTTATTCATGTAGAATCCATGCAAAAAGCATACAAATGAGAGGGGGTTTCAACCCTATATATACACACAATGTTGAGAGCTCCAACTACTCTTTTTGACTAGTCAAGCTTGTGTTGACTAGTCCAACAAGAACTAAAAAATAAAAATAAAAGAAACTAAAAAACCTAACCTAATTATATATATATATATATATAGCGAGAGAGAGAGACATATATGTATACATATGTATATATGTATACATATGTATATATGTACATAATACACATACATACATATATATATATATACACACTATATGGATATACATTTTAACAGTATTGTTGGTGCTTCGCATTCAGCAAGTCTGTGCTGATTGTCGATCACCATTTCGTTTAGACGGTGATGGAAATTATAGTGGTAGTGGTGACAGTGAAACTGGTGATGGCTGATCATTGTCAGCATCAATGTTGTAATTATTGTGTCAGAAGGGCTAGCGATATGGGTGTTTCATACCATATTGTATCGTATCGTAAGATGCAGAAAAAAACTCATTTAAAAATTACAAATATATATATATAAAGTTAGAAAAATGTAGAAAAAATTATAAAATGAAAGTAACAATTATCAAATATAAAAACTATAATTATGATGTTATAACAATGTATCCATTACATATATCAAAAGAGTCTGAAATTAAACATTGAAAGGTGAAAAAAAGAAAGTAATATGTTATTTCATAGGCATTAAAACAATGAAATTTCAGTGTCTTTCATTAACTAGTTTCACTAATTACAATAAGCTCAAAGGTTGAATAATGCGTGCTCTTCCATAATAATACTTCTCTTCTTTCTTGTCTTTACAAATCACAATAAATTAAGAACTTTTTACTTTTTTGTTCCCATAGCTTATGAAATAAGTGAATAGGACTCTACTGAAGCCTTATTTATGTAAAAAGTTATCACTAAAAGTGAAAAAGGATCCAAAATAAATAACTTTAAAATTTTCAACATTCATATCTTTGTGATACAGTTCAATATGGGCTGATACATTAAATTTTTTTATTCAAGAGGGTATATCATATCACATGGGCTAGCGATACTACAATACACTGTATCGTACCATATTTATAACATTGGTCAGCATTTTTTGGGGGGGGGGGGTTATTTTTTCCTATCTTTGTTATCATCCTTCTTTGGCATGTTGTGCACCTTTCATTCCATAATGTATTTAATTCTGCTATCTGCAGCATTAACATTTCAAGACCTCGGGATTGTGCCCCACAAACTGAAGGGCTATCCAGTCGAGTTTCTCACTTGCTACCGTAAGAATGGGCCATCGTTTGGTGCTACAATCAGTGAAAGAGTTACTGGACCCGAGTTTTAGTCTTTGAACTGCTTTTCTGTGGAGCTGTTTCACAGTAGCTGTTGACATGTTTCCAAGTACCTTTTCCGATCTGCTGACATGGCCTGCTGCTTGATCTGAACTTATTCATTCCACAATTTAATGTTGCCTTTGATTACTGACGATATCATTCCATGTTTTGTTTCGCTTTTACGGAATGGATTCAATCAAGTTATTCGTATCTATGATCAGGTATGCAGAATGGTATGAGGTGAATAAAAGATACAGGAGACACTTTATTTCAGGGGCTTTTCTTTCTCTGCTTCCCTTAATTGTTGACTTGGATACGGTGGAACCAAGGGCAGTTTTTTCATAAGGTGTGGCAGGTTGAGCTACTGTCACCCAGTTTTCTAGGTGATTTTGAAACTTCTAAAGTCCTTGTAAAGGAATCTTCTTTGTTGGTATCTCAGTGTTAGTTGCATTTCTTCCAATAAGTTTACAAGGGAGGGACATCCATGTGGGATCTTGGGCATCGTTCTGTTCTTTATGCAGAAGCGATGAGTTCTATTACTGGCTTGATTTTATCAAATGTTGTTGGCCGTGTTTGCGTTGTGTAAGCACAAATATGAAAAGGATGATAGAATGAATTAGAGGCAAGTGTAAGAAAATGAGGATCTTCCTCGAAAGCACAAATACTTGTAATAGGTGTGTATTTATGACACTTTAATCATTTCCCACAAAAGGGCATAAATGGAAGAACTCAAAAGATAAAATAATAAACCCTTAAAAAGCATTGTTACAAAAGAGAGGAGAATTATCATTATTCATACACAAAGAGAGGGAGAGAGAGGAGCTCTAGAAAGCTCTCACAGAGAGTCGTTGGAGCTAGTCCCTCCAACGGCTTTAATTGTAGTCTTTAATCTTGACTAGTTTAGAATCTAGTTCAAATTGAACTAGGCAAAAAAAAAAGAAAAAGAAAATTAATAAAAATAAATAAAATATTATATTACATTTATGTGAACACTTTTTAACAGTAAGCTCACATGGCCTGATGATCTTGCCAACTTCATTACTTTTCTCAAGTGTTGCACACCTGACATAAACAATGCAAAAAGCCATTGCAGATTGGTCAAAGATTTGAGAACAGGAACCAGTTCATTCATATCTCCAGTTGGTTTTTGGATGAAACCGATGCGTGTTTTGATACCCCTCGAATAGGGAGAGACATGATATCTAAACTGAAAGGATTGATTATTTGAGAGAGAGAGAGAGATCCATCCTATGCAGAAAAAGGTAGGTTGCTCATTTAGTACCTTTTGAAAATCATAGTTGCAGGTGTTTGGTTAGATGTGCTTGCCAGTCTTATTTTTTTCTAAGACTGGCAAGCAGAAAAAGGTAGGTTGCTCATTTAGTACCTTTTGAAAATCATAGTTGCAGGTGTTTGGTTAGATGTGGTTGCCAGTCTTATTTTTTTCTAAGACTGGCAAGCACACCTATTAAATTAGGTAAGCTTCATGTTCAGATGCGTTTTAGAGTTTTTTAGAGGTAAAAAACAATGGCTATTGGCTGATAATTCTCTAAAATTGATGACGAATGTTTAAGCTTTTTGTTAAATTAATTGAGCCGAAACATGCCCTTTTAGTAAATAATCTATTATGTTTTGTGTGTGCGTGTAGGCTGGGAGGTGACTATGGTATCAGTTAGTCGAAATTCACAAGTTCTCTCTCAATCTGACTTAATAAATGTGTTCAACCTGATTAATTTGTTGGGGATTAACTCTTGGACCATGCTTTTTTTATTAACAAAAGTGTACTTTTGAAGTTGTGAAAATTTGATCCATTTACAACCGTTGATTTTTTATTGTTTAAAAAAACATTCCCAGGTCAGAATCTGGCAATTCAAATGTCATTCCTTAAATTGACCGTGTACATTACATTTGTAGGATTAGCTTCACTCAATAACACATGAACAATGAGATATTTCTCATTTCAACTCATTGATAAGGTACGTACATCTATGTATATAGGGTTAATGTTTGCTGCCATCGTGGAAGGAACCTTTTTCCACAAAACTGTAATATTTTTAATTTTTAATGTTTTTTGCACATCTGAGCCTACAAATGTGATCTACATGCTTAGGTTAGTAGAAATTAGTGTTCAGATCATGTTATTCTAGCGTGTATATAAGATTACGCGGGGGTTGAAAAATCAATGGCCTATAATGTATACTGCTTTATTTATTAAGACATTATCATCATTCTACTTTTGTAGGTAGATGACACGATCATCACATTGAAGACAAACATAAAGTTAATCATATTAAAAAATGTTTTTAAAAATAGTTTTGAAATGACAAATCTTGAATTTCTTACATATTTTCTTGGTGTTGAGGTTGCATGTTCACCTGGTCCGCATGTAATAACCCAAACTAAATTTGCAACCAAGATCATTGACAGGCCAAGAATTGCTGATGAAAAAAGAGTCGACACTCTAGAAGGAAGCATGTCAACGGGTCGGGTTTGGTTCGAACCCAGGTGAAACCAGACTTGGACCAAATTTTTGGGTATGGTATCGGGTCCGGACCCGAGTCTAATCGGATCTACTATAAGAAAAACCATACCCGGATTCAATAAGAACTACGTGAACCAGACCCCGACCATACTCAGTAAAATAATATTTTTATCATTTTTACACTGAAATTTTGTGGGTTTTAATCAGAATTCAGGTCGGGTCTGAGTCTGATATAAAATTTCACAAACTATACCAGGGTCCATGTATTAATCGGACCTTCAGGTTTGGACCTGGGCCTTAATCAGGTCTTCTTATTTGTCACCATGCCCAGACCTTATAGAATTTGGTCCAGGTCAGGTCCGGGTAAACCAGACCCGTTAACACCCTTATCTATAAGTGATTAATGCAAAAATAAAAACTGATTATGGAATGCCTCTGGATGATCTCACAAAGTACCGTAAGATTGATTTGAGCTCTTACATACTTGTCTATTACCTAGCTTGATATTTCTCATGCAGTTGATGATTAGATATATTTAAAAAGATGTTTTCAAAGAATTTTTATCATCTTCTCTTTCTCTTGATTTAGTTGTGTACTCTTGATTTAGAATAGGGAGCAAATCCTAATGATTATCGCTCAACTATTAGTTTTTGTGCATTTTAGGTCATTTGCTCATGTCGTGAAAGTGCAAAAAGTAGTAAAATTTTTCTATTTTATCAATGAAAGTTGAATACTGAGCAATGACCACTATTACATCAAAATTTGTATGGTTGAGACAACTACTTAAAGATATGGAGGTCCATCTAATGACACCCTCAAAATGTTGTTATGATAACAATAATACAATTTGCATCGTTGGTAACCATATATTTCATGAGAAGACTAAGTGCATTGATATTGATTGCCACTATGTTTCAGAGGAGTACTTGAAAACGACCTTATCATTGCCTTGTGTAACAACTGAATATCAATTGGCAAACATTTTTTTGTAATAGCCGAGAATTTTTATATATGAAATTGAGAATATTTATCTAAGATTATGTAATTTTGGATTTAGAAGTGATCCAGGCTCGAGAAATTTGGTTTAAACTAGAGTTAGAGTAGTACAAACTCCAGAAGATCGATCCGTATTGGATTCGAATTGACTGGGACTCCATAAAAACTCATTTAACGGTAAGCGAGTCAGGTACATATGCGTGAGTTGGATCAAGATTCGATAACCCAAGCCCAGAGGGGCATTTACTAAAGAACAAAATGAGGTAGGGGTATAATGAAAAAGAAATAATATTTGTGTGGGGATTTTTGAAGAACAGAAGGGGTAAGAGGGTCTTTTCACAAGGAGAGGACCTCCTACCCAAAAGAAATCTGCCATGTGGCAGCCCCCCCCCCCCTCTTTCCACGCAACCCTCCTTCCCCTTATATCTCTTCCTTTCTCTCTTCTCTTAATTGTTCCCCTCCTTTCCCTTATCTTTCTCTCTCTTCCTTCTCATTCAACGTCTCTCTCATTCTCGTTGGGCTATCGCCGCCACCACCTTCTCCCTCTCTCATTTCTATTGTTTTATGACCACTGTCGGACCACCCACGCCGCTGCCATTGTGACCCCAACGTCGACCACCATCCTCCTCCCTCTCTCTATCTATTTCTCCTTGCACAGCCCACCGCTGGAGCCACCACCACCACCGTGACACAATGTCAGCCGAGCCCCCACCATCAAACCATCGTTGGACCACCTCTACTCGTTGCTACCACCCCTTCTCTCCTCTCTTGTGTTATCTCTCTCCTCTATCTTGTGTCACTCTTCCTCTCTTCTGTTCAGTTGTGAAGAGGAGGAAGAAGAAAATATAAATAAGAGAGAAAGAAAAAGGGGAGTCGATACGACTCACCCCCTCTCCATCTCATCTCTCTCTCTCATCCACACACTCTCTTTGTCTCTTTGCGTCTAAGTGCGCCTCTGCCACCGCTCCACCAGGCTGTGTGAGCCCCCCTAACGCTAAGCAGCATAATCATCGTTGCTGCCATGCCCAACGCACACATTGTCATGTGAACCACTGTAACACCCCAAATATTTAACTCAAAATTTTTAGAATAAATTTTTTTCTCAAACCACAGCATAAATGTTTTATTAATCCCTCAGTCACATAATTTGGGTGGGTTACAGGTGATAGCACAGACTCAATAACATTAGGCGAATTAAAATCTTGCCTTGGAATCTTACAAGTCATAAATTACAAACTTAATGAATTTATTAAAGTCAGAGTTCCTCAGGACATCCAAAGAAAATATGGTCTCATGGCACAGTCCGCAGTGACGACCGCAATTGCCCATCTTTATCTGTTTCTTGAAAATATTAATTCAGAAGGGGTCAGACTACCCTGTTTGAGTCAGAAGCATAATCTCTATATGAATGTGCACAGTGTCATATATACAAGTATATGTGCAACACATTTATAAGAAATGACAAACATTTAAACCAAATCTGAATATACGGTGCACTAAATTCAACAATTTCATGATTTACTAAATAAAGGAAAGACATCAATGAACGACATATCATATAAATGAATCACATTTAGGTTATAATATTTTGAATGTAAAGGAAAAAAACATGTCTAAGCTATGCATCACATGAGTGGATCACAATCATACTCTAACAAATGCAAACTCAAGCATTGTGCGAATACTTGAAGAGTTTCAAAAGTGTATAACTTTATGTTTTCTCTTGTTAATTATCATGTAGGCACGCACAAACATTCGACATCGTAGCAGACCAAGACCACATGGGGGTTTGTTATGCTTTCCCAATTAATACCCTGTATGATTAGCCATACAGAGGTTTAAAGGGGACAGTTCACGACCGAGAGAGTACTCCCCAATGGCTAGAACTAGAATTATGATGCACCCAGTAACTTCTGCAAAAGACTTGGATTTACCATCTAGGACGTATTGGTAGTCTTAACCCCCTAACTTCGAGGACTGGGGACCAGATAAGACGTCTCGCTCTCACAAAACAAAATCGCTCTACGGAGCTTGTACCATCTACCCTCTCCAAGGTAGACCATGGGTCCGGTAACATACACCGTCTTTCAGGTGTACCTAGAACCCTGAGAAACTGGTAACATATACCGTTGTCAGGTATACCCAGAATCCCAAAAAACTAGTAATATATACCGTCTTTCAGGTATACCCAACATCCCATATTTAAGTTATATGTGTATATATTATATTTTATTTATTTCTCAGTGTGAGTCATTGCACTATAAGGGATTTTCAAAATTCCAACCCACACTCGGGGTGATCTCAATGTATGCACATACCAAATCAATGCCCAATAGGCACCAAAAATATTTTCTTTAAATTTTTGGCTCAACTCTGAGTCGAGTACTTATACTTGCAGTATTTAACATTTCATTTCTGAGCTAGGGTGTATGTTTCATACCTTACTGATCAAGCACTCACATGGCATGTCTTAAGTATAACTTTTCACAAGTGCTTATATGACACTACAAAGGTTCTGCAGAACCACAGGTTCATTTTTTAGCTCTACCAAGACTCTAAAATTTCCATCAGAATATAAATTATTTAGAATAAACAGTTAGCGAAAACTATGGTCTATGAATAAGACACTGTCATATCCTCTTTCTATAAGACATACATCATTTATACGAGAAGTGAGAAGTACAGTTATCATTTCATGTATTTTACAGAGTTCAGTAAGGCTACTTTATTCATTTAGTGCATACATGACAAGGTATGTCACTTTTTGCAAAAATATGTCGATGTACACTTATTTCCATAAATGATGGCAAAACCAATGCAATTTCTGCATTTCATGGATTCACTAAATAGAACGACTCATTTCAAATAATTTTACCAATGAAAGGTGCGGATTTGAAATCTTTGACATACTATCAATATTATGAGCATTTGTGTTTAAGGTGTATACTCTTAACATGAGAAGCGAATAAAGAGTTCATTCAAATATATATATATATATATATATATATATATATATATATATATATATATATATATATATATATATATATATATATACATATTATATGTGGACCGGGTTGTGACAGACCTCTACTAGTTATACCACTATGTGTCGTTGGTGTAAACTTACAACGTCTAGCACAAAGTGACATGCAATAGTCACTCCTGCTAAACAAGCAAAGCCCTTACTGGTGGTAGCATGCTTCAATTGACACTCTTATTGGATTAACATCAGCTGCCAAGACGCTAATGGCAGGTTCATGTTCCTACGGATAGGCACAGATTGCCAAGAATTTCCTAGCAGACTCGCATCCGTAACGGATCCGTAGATGCTGCCAAGAATTTCTTGGCAGATTGTTGCCCAATGCGAATATGTATACTCTGTCCCATGGCTGTCAAGGATTTTTCTTTTTTATGACAGAAATCATACTCATAATGAATTTGTGTATATTCACTATAAGAAAAATGGTCATTAGCGACGGAGATTTGTGACGGATTTTTTCCATTGCAACTTTGTGGTGGATTAATGAGAGAAACAAATCCATCGCTAAAATCCTTAATATTTACGAAAATAGCGACGGAAAAACTCTCATCGCCAAATCCGTCGCTAATTAGCAAGGGCTTAGCAACGTTAGGTTTTCGTCGCAATACCTGCGACATTTAGCAATGGATTTGGCGACAAACATTTTTTTGTCGCTACGTAGCGACGACTTTAGCGATAGAAATATTCCGTCGCTAACTGATCATGTAAATTTGTGACGGAAGTAGGCCGTCGCCAAATTCGTCACTAAGTTTCCCATAAATCCCTAATCAGAACCCTTCTTTCTCTTTCCTGTTTCGTCTCTCCTGCCCGACGCACTCCCCCAGTTGCCACCCTCTCCCGCCCGACGCACTCCCCGTCCCGACGCTCGTCGCTCCCCGGTCCGCCGCCCGTCCCTCCCCAGGCCCATCGACCCCCGTTCCACCGCTCGCCGCCCGACGTCTCCCAGGTAAGTGGGTCTTTTTTTTTTTTCAGCAAAGGGTCGCTCCCCCTGCCTCATTCTTTTTTCCGGCAGGAGGGGCGCCTGCCTCTTTTTTTTTTGGCAGGGGGTCGCCCCCTGTCTCGTTTTTTATTTTCGGCAGGGGGGTTCTACCCCCTACCTTATTTTTTTTCGGCAGGGGTCCCCCCACCCCCCCTGCCTCATTTTTTTATTCGGGCAGGGGGTCGCCCCCCCTGCCTCATTTTTTTTTCAGCATGGGGTCGCCCCCCGCCTCATTTTTTTATTCGGGCAGGGGGTCACCCCCCTGCCTCATTTTTTTTCAGCATGGGGTCGCCCCCCGCCTCATTTTTTTATTCGGGCAGGGGGTCACCGCCTTGCTTTTCCGGCAGGGGGGCGACCCCTGCCTCTTTTTTTTTTCCGGCAAGTGGGCACCCCCCTTGTCTCATTTTTTTATTCGGGCAGGGGGTCGCCCCCTTACCTCTTTTTTTTTTCGGGCAGGGGGGCGAACCTCTGCCTCGTTTTTTATTTCCGGCAGGGGGAGTCGCCCCCTATCTCATTTTTTTTCTGGAAGGGGGTCGCCCCCCTTACCTCATTTTTTTATTCGGGCAACTTATTTTTTTTTTCGGCAGGGGGAGACAACCACCTGCCTCATTTTTTTTCTGGCAGGGGTTCGCCCCTCTGCCTCTTTTTTTTTCTGGCAGGGGGGTGACCCCCTACCTCATTTTTTTGGTAGGGGGGCGACAGGTGGGGGGGGGGGCGCCCGACGATCGCCGGGTTTCTGAACCATGGCATCACCCCGTGCCTGCTGCTCTGGGGGACGATCACTGCCTCCAGAGACCTCGTGTTTGAAATTCCACTAGAGCGGGGGTGAATAGTGAAATATGAAATAGATCGATAAAATAAAATTAAAGGCAATAAGGCACAACACAGAAAACACAGGATTTATACTGGTTCAGTCAAGTTATTGACCTACATCCAGTCCTCAAGTAAAACACTTGAGGCTTTCACTATAACATCCGTGTTACGAGATAAATAGTACAACACCCTCTTCCTCAGAAGTCTACTTCTCTCAATAGATAAGGGAAACACCCTCTTTCACAGAGGTCTACTTCTCTCAACAGAGAAGAGAAACACCCTCTTTCACAAAGGTCTACTTCTCTCAACAGAGAAGGGATACAACAGAAAATAGAAAGTTACAATACTTTCCTATAGAACCTTCAAAATGATATGAATGCACGAATGAAGATTCTCATAATGTTATTTTTCTTTTCACACACGGTAGATTTTTTGTCAAAGAGCTTTTCTTGTCTTTTTCTCTTTCTTTTCTCTTTTTTTTTCTAAGCTCTATTTTTCGAATATTAAATAGGAGTTTTTCTCTTTGTAAGCTCACTACTGAAATACTATTCTGTTTGTATATATATAGTCTTAAGAAAATAGTCGTTGCCTTTTTGAAATGATTGTCCTTTTGGGATATGAGATGTCAGGTTATTTCAAAAACAATTTTGTGTAAAAAGATATGTGTACTGTATTGCTTTTTCAAAAAGTTTTCTTTCCATAAGTGTAGCATTTGGGGGTACACTATTCGTTGTTGTATTTTAAATGAGATATAATTTGTAATAGGTCTTTTCTCATAATAAATGATTTGTAGTACATTGAACGTTGGAGTATAATCTATCATGTAATTTTGTCTTTACTCAATTTAATGATTTATAGTATATTAATATTTTTCTTACAAATCGTCACTTTTTTAGTTAAATGCATGTAAGTACAATAAGTGCTTTGTTAAGTACTTTCTTTATAAATGGTCATTTCTCAAATGCTTTTTGAGATGACATTTAATGTTTACAGAAAGAATGATGACTTTAAGTAAGTCGACATTCTTGAGTGTTGATTTTATAGTCATTTCTCAAATATTTTTTTGAGGTGACATTTAATGTTTACAGAAAGAATAATGACTTTAAGTAAGTCGACATTCTTGAGTGTATATGAAATAAATAAAAAATCTTTTCCAGACTTAATTGTCTTGTTTAAACAATAAGTAGTTTTTGTATATAAAACAATATTTGTCAATTCAAGATAAACGATTTTGTATTATGAGTTAATTCATTTTGTCTTTTTCTTTCATACTTGAAATCATTAGTTTTTATATCATTTCAAGTTGTTTTTTTTCATAAATGCATGTTAAAAGGTACAATTAATGCTTTTGAAATCATGAGCTATTATATCTTGTCAAAATGCATTTTTCATAAATGCTTGTAAGAAGGTACAATGATTTGTTTCAAAAAAGGTGTTTTTGAAATATCATATCCTTTTATGAAAACTTAGCTTTTTGTAAATAGATGGCTTGTATGATATTTAAAGCATGTAATATGAAATATGCAATATGCATGCTTCTGAAGGTTCTGTTACATATGACTCTAAAGAAGAAAAAAGTCTTCATCTTGAAGTAGCTGATCTTCTAGGATAGTCTTTATGAATGTATGGCCCATCAAGCTTTTTCTTCAGAGAGTATGATTGCATCAAATAGTTGTACTTGATCAGGTTGTCTTCATTCTTCTTAGGTGAAATAACCTTGCATCAAATACTCGTTAAATGCATGACAAATCATATCCAGTCATAATATAACATTTTCATGAAGGCATATCATCATATCATATTAAATCATGTATGACAACATATCACATTATGTATCATCAAAACATAGTTTCTCAACATTCTCCCCCTTTTTGATGATGACAATATATGCTCCCCCTGTCAAAAAGCCATATGCATAATAATAATGATATAAAAAAAATGCATAAAAAAGTAAAAGTTTGAGTTTTTAAAAAAATGATTTTCTCCAACATAGTTGAGACAGGTTTTTCTCCCCCTTTGTCATAGACAAAAAGGAGGGATCAGAGTATATAAAAAATATTATTACAGACCAAAAAAAAGTTCATTCAGAATCGGATGAGTGAGGAAACTTCCGAAGTAGAGCATCTTGGCCGATCTTCAATGTTAGAAAGACTTGGTGCAGAGAAGCTTGGTTCCTCAGTAGGAGATTCTGAGAGTTCTAGATGTCGACAAGAGCTGAGAATATGTCTAGTTCAAAAGTTGTTGCCGGATCTGCCTCACCATGGCCTTCGTCGTCAGAAAGTTAAGGAGGTGACCCTTCTTCGGGGAAGTAGGAGTCATCAAATGCATGAATAGAATAAGAGACGACATCATGTTGAAGTGGCATATCAAAATAGTTAAGAATATGGGTGATAAAATAATCGAATGGAAGAGAACGAAAGGTACGAAAATTAATCATGTTATTGAAAATGATGCTGGACCAGTTTATGGGGAAGGAACAGAAGATCGCATAGATGAGAAGAGAGTTTTCGTTTGCCACGAATCCCTTGGATGGTTGTTTGGGGAAGACATTGGAGGAGAGAATTTGTGACAACAACAGAGCATGAGGTTTCAGATTGCTCGTATGCCACGAGAAGTGGGTGGATCGAGTGGAGTGGAGAACCTTTTTACACAATACAATCTAGAGGTACTATATTTGGTAGTTTGATTCCATAGGAAGAAATGTTAAGAATGCAGCCTAACAAGGGAATGTCAAAAGAAATTATTTTACCATGGACCATGGTAGTGACAGTCGATTGGTCATGGTTGACAGTAAGGTTGGTGTAGAAAATTTTGATTAGGTGAGGATAATAGGACATAGAGTTGGATGATCCTAATATTTGAACAAAGTCTTGAAGGGAGGTTTCAAGGTCGAAAGAAGTGAATGCTTCAAAGTGGACTAGTTTACCAGTTTGGATCGGAAGAGAGTTAATAGAGTGAAAGTGGTGAATGAGATCAGGATATCTCAAATCAGCAGACTCAATCATGTTGACATCAGAAGATCTTGAAGAAGCTGCCATTGCAAGTAACTTGAGAGAATAAAAGCTTGGAGAGAATGAGAACTTGGAGAGAATAAGAGCTTGTAGGTTGATAGAAATTTTTGAATGAATTTGTGAAGAGTGAATCATTTCATTAAATAGAAGGACAAAATTTATTATAATAACAAGTGAATGAAGTTTGAATTTTAGTTGAGTTGAGAACTCGTGAATGTAACTTAAGGCACTTGTGAATGATAGATCAAATCATTCTTTGGAAGAGTGTGTTGATGGGAGTATATTATATTATGATAGATGACAAGAAGAACATAGTTTCAAAAATTATTTTTCTATATAAGGAAATTTTGATATAGGAGAGTCCATCGTATTGTGAAATTTGTCATGGTTTGAGTATGGAGTGCTTTTTGGAAGTATTGTGTGTGAATGAAAACGGATGGATAAAAGAGGAGAGATGAATAGAGCCAAAGAGGTGAGATGCACGATGTAGATAATGATCCATAGATTTTAAAGATTTTTATTAAAAAGGTGATGAGATGTGAAGAGCCTTGAAAAAAATATCGTGAAAAAAGTGTATAAGAGTGTTATAAAGTAATATTATGTGAGATGGAAGATGAATAATGGCCTAATAAGACAAACAATAAGTTGAAAAAAAAAATTTACTTAAAGAGGATAGATTCTATATTCGTAAGGGATGCATTTAGAAAGAGACAAAAGAGACTTATGAAAGAAGAATTATGATTGCTTATGTAAAGGTAGTTTTTATGGGTAGGCGTGGAAGGAGAAAGAGTAGTCATGGAAAAGAGTAATGACATACATGAATTTTCGAATAAGACATGCATGGAGAAGAGGACAAAAATAATTGATGATTGACATGAGATGAAAGACATAAAGAAATGTCATGATTAATGTTTATATCTCATAGATTGTTGAAAGACATAGTTTTAAACACAAAAGACACTCGGGCATGAGAGAGTTCATTGTTTTGAAAAAAATGAGGTTGTCAAAACTTGTCAAGGGGTCAAATCCAAGGTTTTGAGATGACAAAAGGTAGATTCAAATTTCGTAGAAGAGAGAGAGAGAGATGAGGATAATGAAAAGGACAACTAATACTTAATTGATTTGAATATATATATATATATATATATATATATATATATATATATATATATATATATATATATATATATATATATATATATATATAAGAAGAGAGACATGTTTGTCGAGAATGAGTTTTGTATGGATTCTTATGGAGATGTGTAAAAGAGGTGATTAGACATAAAGTTGAGTGTACTTTGAAAGATATGATATATTGAAAGAGAAGAGTGACATAAAGCATTTGTTTTTGTGTTAAAAGGCTTGTGGTGTACGTGAATATGTGAATTACTTCTTTTTGACTTTGAAAAATGTGGTAAAAAGGAATGAAAACAAAACATGAAAAGAATAAAAATATAAACACTCGAGTATAAATTATGATGATAGTCTAAAATGCAATTCGTAAATGAGTGTGGGAAGACAAGAGATGATTTGACATAAAGAGTTTTTGATATCCTTACATGTTAAGCTTTATTTAAGATAAATTTTGTCAAGAAAAGTTTGTAGTAAAATTATAGTTTAATATTTGAAAAGGTGAACTCATGTGGAACTATATTCCAATTAGTCATATGAATTAAATTTATAAATCACTTAATTTACAGATTCCTAATTCTCTTCTAATTTTTATAAAGTCTTCATTTTTTAAAGGTTTAGTGAAAATATCTGCTAATTGTTTATTAGTGGGTATAAATTCCAGTTTGATTATGTTGCTTAGGACTTGTTCTCTTAAAAAGTGGTGTCTAATTTGAATGTGTTTAGTTCGTGAGTGTAAAATAGGATTTTTAGATAACTTTATAGCACTTGTATTATCACACAAAATAGTTGTATTTTCAAATTTTAAACGAAAATCTTTTAAAGTCTGTTTCTTCCAGATGACTTGTGTACATGCTAGGCTTGCAGCTATGTATTCAGCTTCAGTAGTTGACAATGATACACAATTTTGTTTTTTACTGAACCATGAAACTAGTGAGTGCCCTAGCATATGACATGTTCCACTTGTGCTTTTTCTGTCAGATTTACTTCCAGCGAAGTCAGCATCACTGTATAAGATTAAATCAAATGTAGATGATTTTGAATAAAATAATCCAAAATCAACTGTTCCTTTTAGATATCTCATTATTCTTTTTTACAGCTTTAAAATGTGATTCTTTTGGATTTGATTGATATCTAGCACACAAGCAAACACTGAACATGATATTTGGACGGCTAGCAGTTAAATAAAGTAGTGATCCTATCATACCTTTGAATAACTTTGTATCCACAGTCTTACCATCTTCATCTTTGTCCAATACAGTAGTTGTGCTCATAGGGGAATTCTTTGAAGCAATTCAGTTCATGTTGAACCTCTTCAGAAGTTCATGAGCATATTTAGACTGATTGATGAAGACTCCATCCTTGGTTTGCTTAATATGCAGTCTAAGAAAGTGAGTTCTCCCATCATACTCATTTCGAATTCTTTCTGCATGGACTTAGAAAACTCTTCACAAAGACTGTTGTTAGTAGATCCAAAGATGATATCGTCCACATATATTTGAACGATTAAGGTATGATCATTCACTATTTTTATAAATAAAGTTGAATCTGCTTTGCCTACAGAAAATTCGATTTTTAATAAAAAAGTTTTAAGTCTGCCATACCAAGCACGAGGTGCTTGTTTTAAACCATATAAAGCACATTTTAGTTTAAAGACATGATCCGGAAATTGTTCATTTTCAAAATCTGGAGGTTGTTTTACATAAACTTCTTCATTTATAAAACCATTTAAAAAAGCACTTTTAACATCCATTTGGTATAGTTTGAAATCCATATAGCTTGCATATGCTAAAAACATTCTTATAGATTCAAGTTTAGCAACAAGAGCAAATGTTTCAACAAAATCAATACCTTCCTCCTGATTGTATCTTTGAGCCACTAGCCTTGCCTTGTTTCTTATAACATTATCTGTTTCATCCAGCTTGTTTATGAAGATCCATCTTGTCCCAATGATTTGATGATCTTTTGGTCTTGGTAGAAGATCCCATACAACATTTCTTTGGAACTGATTCAGTTCTTCAGTCATGGCTAGCATCCATAACTCGTCAATGATGGCTTCATCAATCTTCTTTGGTTCAAGTTGAGAAATGAATGTCATATTAGCAATCCGTTCCAGCTGAGCTCTAGTTTGAACCCCCTTAGTCAGGTCTCCCAAAATCTGCTTTTGAGGTTGATCTCTTGTTTCAGCAAATGTTCTTTGAAGATCATCTTCATTCGGTTTAGCTGTGTTATCTAAGAAGAAATTTGTACTTTCAAGATCATCATCATTAGTCTGCTCATGAACAGATTGATCAATAGATTCACAAAAATTGGCATGCATATATTCTTCAATAGTATTTGAACTCTTATTAAAAATTCTGTATGCTTTACTATGACTTGAATATCCTAAGAATATGCCTTCAACAGATTTAGCATCAAATTTATCAAGGCTTTCTTTTGTGTTAAGGATAAAGCATTTACACCCAAAGACTTTAAAGTAGTCTATTCTTGGAGTTCTGTCATAGAATAGTTCATAGGGAGTTTTATTCAATAAGGGTCTGATAAGAACTCTATTTGAGATATAGCATGCAGTGTTAATAGCTTCAGCCCAAAAATATTTAGCAAGATTATTATGTTGGAGCATAGTTCTAGCAGATTCTTGAAGGGTTCTATTCTTTCTTTCTACTACACCATTTTGAGGTGCAACTCTAGGAAAGGCAAAGTTATGAGAGATACCATGCAAGTTAAAAAAATTTACAAAAAGGTCATTATCAAATTCTCCTCCATGGTCACTACGAATTTTGATAATAGTAGAAGATTTTTCATTTTGTAACTTTTTGCATAAAATTTCAAACTCATAAAACGTATCACTTTTATTTTTCAAAAATATTACCCAAGTAAATCTTGAGTAATCATCTATAATGACAAAAGCATATTTATTATGATTAAGACTAGCTACACTAGAAGGACCAAAAAGATCCAGGTGGAGAAGCTCTAAAGGTCTTTTACTTGAAACAATATTTTTTGATTTGAAAGATGATTTTGACAATTTTCCTAATTGACAAGCATCACAAAAATAGTCTTTTTTAAATGATATTTTAGGTAACCCTCGTACCAAGTTATTCTTAGCTAATTTAGACATATATTTAGAGTTAACATGTCTCATTCTCATATGCCATAAATTTTGAGAGTCATTATTAGCTATAAGACAGTGTTCAGTAATATTCTCTAGGTACAATTCATATATATTATTTTTTCTTATACCTTTTAAAATAATATTTTTGTTGGTGTCTGCTATGAGGCATGCATTATGTTTGAAGCTAACGTTATAACCTGTGTCACACATTTGACTTATACTTAAGAGGTTATGTTTTAGACCTTTAACAAGGAGAACATCTTTGCTAAGAGGTTTATCGATATTACCAATATTGCCAATACCAATTATCAAACCTTTGTTGTTATCTCCAAAGGTGACGATTCCTCCTTCTTTATGATGAAGAACAACAAAAAGATCTGGATATCCTGTTATATGTTTTGAACATCCACTGTCTAGTATCCATCTGTTCTTCTTCTTTAGAGCCTGCAAAAGATCAAGTAAAACTTATTTTTGGTACCCGATCGGGTCCCTTTTTGTTAGACTTTGGAACCCATATCCATTTAGATTTGGGTTTGTCTACAGATTTAGAGGAGTACATGGTATTAAAATTGAAGTTGTAATACTCCTGTTTAGGCTCAGCAGAACCTTTGACAAAAGTAGTCCTTTAATTCATACAAGAAGGTTTAATTAGATGAGAGTAACCAATGTCATTCTTGTAAAAAGAGAATTTTTGAGAGGATAGGAGTTTGTCCAGGTTCTCTTTCCCTTTGGTAAACTTGAAAACCGTTTTCATAATGTTTTCAGTTTTGCTTTTTAATTCTGAAATTTCTACTTGAAGATTTTTAGTCTTGGAACTAGTAGAACTGATTTCAGAAGTAAGAATAAAATTTTTCTTTTTCAAATCAGAAATTTCAACACTGAGTTCTTCATTTTTCTGGAGAAGCTCTAGATTTTCAGATTTTAAAATTTTGTTTTTGAGAATCGTTTTCCTTGATTCTTCAAAAAGTTCTCGAAATGCATTTTGAAGTTCTTCAAAAGAAAAATAAAAAAATTCACGTACAGAGCTTTCTTTTGCCATGAAGCACATGTTAGCCGTTTCGGCTTCATCGTCACTTGACTCTTCACTGGTGTATGGTTTTGAATCATCCCATTGAGTATGTAGAGTCTTCTTCTTGAATAGCCTTTTCTTTGGTTCCTCAGTTTTGAATTTTCTTTTTAGAAGAGGACAGTCACGTCTCATGTGACCTGGCTTATTACATTGACAACACATGGTATCTTCCTTAGAATCTTTCTTTTCCTTGTGCTTATTTGATAGCCTATTTTTTCTCATGAAGCGCTGAAATTTTTGAGTAAGTAGCGCAATTTCATATTCTTTTTCTGAGTCCTCATTCTCAGAAATGGCTGGGAAGGCTAGATTTTTCTTCGTAGGTTGTTCCTCTTCCCTTCTTTCCTTCATATGAACTTCATAGGTCATAAGATTGCCTATTAAGTCATCCAGAGTAAGCTTGGACAAATCTTGAGCTTCTTCAATAGCTGTTGTCTTTTTCTCTCAATCAGTTGTGAGAGATCTCAAGATCTTCTTCACCTTATCAGTCTGGGAATATGTTTCTCTCAGAGATTTAAGATCGTTGGTGATGTTGGTGAATCTTGTAAACATCTTTGTAATGGGTTCATCTTTATTCATTTTGAATAGCTCACATTTTTGAACCAGAGATAAGATCTTAGCTTCTTTTACTTTGTTGGTTCCTTCATGGATAACCTCCAGAGAGTGCCAAATATCATATGCAGTTTCACAGATTAATATTCTATTGAATTCATTTTGATCAATGACACAGTATAAAGCATTCATGGCCTTTGCATTTAGATTTTTCATCTTCTTTTCTTCATCAGACCATAAGCTATAGTCTGAAGATGGAGATGTGTATGGACATTCAGCAATTTTTCATACAACAAAGTCTATAGATTTGAGAAATATGACCAACCTGCATTTCCAATATCCATAATTGGAGCCGTTAAAGAAAGGAGGGTGAGATGCGTGTTGTCCTTCGATGTCACGAGCATAAGAAGTTGATGTCATTAGTGCTGAAAGACTTGTTAGGTCGAAACCAACAAAACCTGCTCTGATACCAAAAGAAATTCCACTAGAGGGGGGGGGGGGTGAATAGTGAAATATGAAATAAATCGATAAAAAAAATTAGAGGCAATAAGGCACAACACAAAAAACACAGGATTTATACTGGTTCGATCAAGTTACTGACCTACATCCAGTCCTCAAGTAAAATACTTGAGCCTTTCACTATAACATCCGTGTTACGGGATAAATAGTACAATACCCTCTTCCTCAGAGGTCTACTTGTCTCAACAGAGAAGAGAAACACCCTCTTTCACAGAGGTCTACTTCTCTCAACAGAGAAGGGAAACACCCTCTTTCACAAAGGTCTACTTCTCTCAACAGAGAAGGGATACAACAGAAAACAGAAAGTTACAATACTTTCCTATAGAACCTTCAGAATGATATGAATGCACGAATGAAGATTCTTAGAATGTTCTTTTTTTTTCACACACAGTAGATTTTTTGTCAAAGAGCTTTTCTTGACTTTTCCCTTTCTTTTTCTAAGCTCCCATTTTTCGAATATTGAATAGGATTTTTTCTCTTTGTAAGCTCACTACTGAAATACTATTTTGTTTGTATATATATAGTCTTAAGAAAATAATCGTTACCTTTTTGAAATGATTGTCCTTTTGGGATATAAGATGTCAGATCATTTCAAAAACAATTTTGTGTAAAAAGATGTGTACTATATTGTTTTTTCAAAAAGTCTTCTTTCCATAAGTGTAGCATTTGGGGTACACTATTCGTTGTTGTATCTTAAATGAGATATAATTTGTAATAAGTCTTTTCTCATAATAAATGATTTGTAGTACATTGAACGTTGGAGTGTAATCTATCATGTAATTTTGTCTTTACTCAATTTAATGATTTGTAGTATATTAATATTTTTCTTACAAATCGTTACTTCTTTAGTTAAATGCATGTAAGTACAATAAGTGCTTTGTTAAGTACTTTCTTTATAAATGGTCATTTCTCAAATGCTTTTTGAGATGACATTTAATGTTTACAGAAAGAATGATGGCTTTAAGTAAGTCGACATTCTTGAGTGTGGATTTTATAGTCATTTCTCAAATGTTTTTTGAGGTGGCATTTAATGTTTACAGAAATAATGATGACTTAAGTAAGTCGACATTCTTGAGTGTATATTAAATAAATAAAAGATCTTTTCCAGACTTAATTGTCTTGTTTAAACAATAAGTAATTTTTGTATATAAAACAATATTTGTCAATTCAAGATAAACAATTTTGTATTATGAGTTAATTCATTTTGTCTTTTTCTTTCGTACTTGAAATCATTAGCTTTTATATCATTTCAAGTTGTCTTTTTTCATAAATGCATATTAGAAGGTACAATTAATGCTTTTGAAATCATTGTTGAGAAACTATGTTTTGATGATACATGATAAATATGATATGCTTTCATGATGCATATATATGATACATGATAAATACATGATATGCTTTCATGAGATATGATAAATATGATATGCTTTCATATGTGAAACTGAATATGTTATATTATGACTGGATATGATGTGCTATGTATTTAACGAGTATTTGATGCAAGGTTATTTCACTTAAGAAGAGTGAAGACAACTTGATCAAGTGCAACTATTTGATGCAATCATACTACTTTGAAGAAAAAGTTTGATGGGCCATACATTCATAAAGATTATCCAAGAAGATCGGCTACCTCAAGATGAAGATTTTTTTCTTCTTTAGAGTCATATGTAACAGAACCTTCAGAAGCATGCATATTTCATATTAGACTATATGCTTTGAAATCATACAAGTCATTTATTTACAAAAAGTTAAGCTTTCATAAAAGGATACATTATGTATATTGTAGCATTTCAAAAACACCTTTTTGAAACAAATCATTGTACTTCCTACAAGCATTTATGAAAGAGACATTTTGACAAGATATAATAGCTCATGATTTCAAAAGCATTAATTGTATTTTCTTACAGGCATTTATGAAAAAGACATTTTGACAAGATATAATAGCTCATGATTTCAAAAGCATTAATTGTACCTTCTAACATGCATTTATGAAAAAGACAACTTGAAAAGATATAAATGCTAATGATTTCAAATATGAAAGAAAAAGACAAAATGAATTAATTCATAACACACAAACATTTACGTAAGAAATTTTGGTTCATAATACATAAGCATTTATGTAAGAAAAGACAAATTGTGAAAAGATGTATTGGTTCATAATGCATAAACATTTATGAAGAAAAGACAAAATGTGAAAAGATGTATTGGTTCATAATACATAAGCATTTATGTAAGAAAAGACAAAATGTGAAAAGATGTATTGGTTCATAATACATAAGCATTTATGTAAGAAAAGACAAAATGCATTAGTTCATAATACACAAATATTTACGTAAGAAATTTTGGTTCATAATACATAAACATTTATGTAAGAAAAGATAAATTATGAAAAGATAATACACAAACATTTATTTGAGAAATGACTATTTGTAATATAAGTATTACTCAAGCATTTAGTGTACTTCACAACCATTCATCTTGAATTGACAATTTGAGAAAACAAATATTATTTTATATACAAGACACTTGTGTTTGAAAAAGACTTTATTTATTTATAAATAAAACCCACACTCAAGAATATTGACTTACTTAAAGTCATTATTGTTTCTATAAGCATTAAATGCCACCTCAAAAAGCATTTGAGAAATGACTATTTATTTATAAATAAAACCCACACTCAAGAATGTCGACTTACTTAAAGTCATCATTCTTTCTGTAAACATTAAATGCTATTCCAAAAAGCTTTTAAGAAATGACCATTTATAAATAAAGTACTCAACAAACATTTATCACACTTACATACATTTATTATAAGTGACGACTTGTAAGAAAAATATTAATATACTAATTTTCATTAAATTGAGTAAAGACAAAATTACATGATAGAATATATTCCAACATTCAATGTACTACAAACCATTAAATTGAGTAAAGACAAAACTACATGATAAACTACACTTCAACGTTCAAAAATACTACAAAACATTTATTATGAGAAAAGACCTAATACAAAGAATAACTTATTTAAAATACACCAACAAATAGTGTACTCCAAAAATGCTTCGTATGGAAAGAAGACTTTTTGAAAAAGCAATATAGTACACTTATCTTTTTCACACTAAGTTGTTTTTGAAATGACTTGACTTCTCATATCCCAAAAGGACAATCATTTCAAAAAGACAACGACTAGTTTTCTAAAGACTATATATATACAAACACAACAGTGTGAAAAGACAAGCAAGCTTTCAACGAGAAAAATTCTTGCTCGACACTCTGAGAAAAGAGCTTAGAAAAAGAAAGAGAAAAAGAAAGAGAAAAAGTCAAGAAAAGCTCTCAGAAAAATACAAGAGTGTGTAAGAAAAGAAAAAGATCATTCTGAGAATCTTCATACGTGCATTCATACTCTACATATCATTCTGAAGGTTCTATAGGAAAGTGTTGTAACTTTCTGATTTTTGCTGTATTCCTTTTCTGTTGAGATAAGTAGACCTCTGGGAAAGAGGGTGTTTCCATTCTCTGTTGAGAGAAGTAGACCTCTGAGGAAAAGGGTGTTTCCCTTCTCTGTTGAGAGAAGTAGACCTCTGAGAAAGAGGGTGTTTCCCTTCTCTGTTGAGAGAAGTAGACCTCTGAGGAAGAGGGTGTTTCCCTTCTCTGTTGAGAGAAGTAGACCTCTGAGGAAGAGGGTGTTGTACTATTTATCCGGTAACTCGGATGTTATAGTGGAAGGCTCAAGTGTTTTACTTGGGGACTGGATGTAGGTCAGTAACTCAGCCGAACCAGTATAAATCCTGTGTTTATTGTGTTGTGCCTTATTGCCTTATATTTTATTTTATCGATCTGCATCGTATTTCACTATTCACCCCCCCTCTAGTGGAATTTCATTTGGTATCAAAGCAGGTTCTGCTGGTTTCGACATAACAAGTCTTCCGGCACAAAAATGGCATCAACTTCTTATGCTCGTGATATTGAAGGTCAACACTCATCTCGCACTCCTTTTTTTAATGGCACTAACTATGGCTACTGGAAATGTAGAATGACCATATTTCTCAAGTCTGTAGATTTTGCTGTATGGAAAATTGTAGAATGTCCATATTCTTTCACTACAACAGACTATTCTTCATGGACTGATGAAGAAAAAAAAACGGCAAACCTAAATGCAAAAGCCATGAATGCATTATACTGTGCCATAGATCAAAATGAATTTAACAGAATATCTATTTGTGATTCGGCTTATGATATTTGGCACTCTCTGAAAGTTATTTATGAAGGAACAAACAGAGTAAAAGAAGCCAAGATCTCATCTTTGGTTCGTAAATATGAACTATTCAGAATGATCAAAGATGAAACCATTATTGAAATGTTCACAAGATTCACCAACATCACAAATGATCTTAAATCACTGGGAGGAATTTATTCCCAGACTGACAAGGTAAAAAAGGTGTTGAGATCTCTTACTTTAGATTGGGAGAAAAAGACTACTGCCATTGAAGAAGCCCAAGACCTATCCAAACTCACCTTGGATGACTTAATAGGAAATCTTATGGCCTATGAAGTCTATATGAAAGAAAGAAGGGAAGAAAAACAACCTACACAGAAAAATCTTGCCTTCCCAACTCTCTCAGAGGATGATGATTCAGAAAAAGATTCTGAAAATGCTCTTCTTACCCGAAGATTCCAACGCTTCATGAGAAAGGACAGGTTTTCCAAAAAGCTCAAAGAAAAGCAAGATAAAAAAGAAGAGACTATGTGCTATCAATGCAACAAGCCAGCTCACGTAAGACGTGACTGTCCTCTCCTAAAAAGAAAATTCAAAATCGAGGAACCAAAGAAGAGGTTCTTCAAGAAAAATGCTCTACATGCTCAATGGGATGATTCAGAACCATCCACCAGTGAAGAGTCAAGTGATGATGAAGCTGAAACTGCAAACATGTGCTTCATGGTAGAAGAAAGCTCTGTAAGTGAAACTTCTGACTTTTCTTTTGAAGAACTTCAAAATGCTTTTCAAGAACTTTTTGAAGAATCCAGAAAAATAATTCTCAAAAACAAAGTTTTAAAATCCGAGAATTTAGAGCTTTTTCAGAAAAATGAAAAACTCAGTATTGAAAATTCTGAGTTGAAAAAGAAAAATTTTATGCTCACTTCTGAAATCACTTCTACTAGCTTCAAGACAAAAAATCTTCAAGTAGAAATTTCAGAATTAAAAAGTAAATCTGAAAACCTTATGAAAACGGTTTTCAAGTTTACCAAAGGAAAAGAGAACCTGGACAAACTTCTTTCCTCTCAAAAATTCTCTTTTTACAAGAATGGTATTAGTTACTCTCATTATAGTAAACCTTCTTGTACGAATCAAAATACCACTTTTGTCAAAGGTTCTATTGAACCTAAGCAGGAGTATTATAATTTCATATCCATGCACTCCTCTAAGAATATAGATAAACCGAAATCAAAGTGGATATGGGTTCCAAAATCTAACAAAAAAGGACCCTGATGTCTTCTTTATAATCGTTGTAATTTTGAAAAGATTTTTAAATGAAAAACATGTGAAAATTAGACATCACATAATAAAAACCGGTTCTCACTAGTGGATGAGACCGGGTCGAACTCAGGGAACGGGAATATTTCGTATTCAAGTACACAAATCTAAACTATTCTTTATTGCTGAATTATTGAAATGTAAAATGTTCAGAAAAGGTAAAAACAACTAACTATTACAACAAATGAATACCCTTCGCAGAGGGCGTAAAGTGCAATATTTACAAACCCAATCAAATTCCTAATTCTAAAAATAAAAGCAAAAAGAAGCTTTATTCTTCATACTTCGTGTCACGTAATCAATTCCGCTCCAGTCCTGTGCTATCCTGCACAATTCAAAGGAACACGAGCAGTACCACAGATAGAAGGAAATTTATACTAAACTGACTAAATGCTAAATATACAAAAGAAATTAGGCAAGAATTCTAAATGACAATTTCAAATGAAAATGAATTCTAATTAAATCTAATTAACTAGTTACTAATTAACTAACAGATTACTTAACTAACACTTAACAAAAACAAGAAAATGAAGGAAAAATTAGAAGCAGGGAAATGACTTGTAAACTAAAGAAAACTAGAATCGTAATGTAAAGCAACACAGGATTACAAGAAATCAAGGAGTTGAAATGAATGTTGAAAGCTGTAAAATGAGATGAAGACACAGGAAATAAAAAAAAAATTACAATATGTAAAAACAGGAAATTAGGAAAAACAGGAAAAACAAGATATAAAAGAAAAATAGAAAAAATCAGAACAAGCAAAATTAGGAAATTAAAGCATGCAGAAAAACATAGAATTTTGAAACAAAGAAGCTACTAAATGAAACAAAACAGAAACTGAAATCATAGTAAAAAAATATAGCAGTAAATCAAAATAAATGGAATCAAAATAAAAACCGTAACTAATGAATGACAGAACAAAGTATGCAGATTAAGAAGGGAAGGAACAAATAGAAATGCAATTATCAGAAGCAAAGAATGTAATGAATGAAAAACAAGAACTTCAAATTAAATGAGACATCAAACAGAAATCGTTAAACAAAAATCAGCATCAAACATTGAAATAGGAAATGGAAATCAACATTGAAACAGAAAAATGAAACTCACATTGAAACAGAAAATGAAAACACAAATTATGAAACATGGTAAAACCAGAACTTTAAAAGCTGCAAAACAAGAAAACATCAATTGAATATAAAGCAAATCTGTGCGATGAATGAAACAAAGTGAAAACAATGAATGATTGTACAGGAAATCGACGGAATGAACAATAGGAAAATCAAACTAGCAGAAATAGAAAAACTCAAAGAATCCTAAAAAAAAATCGGACATTAACAAATACAACATTCGATCTAATTTTTTTCTTTTCATTTTTTAGAAATACACATCACTAAAATCGATTAAAAGGAGAAGAAGAAGATTAAAGAAGCTAAAGAAGAAGAAGAAGAAGAAGAAGAAGAAGATTGCAGATTGGAAGAAGAAGAAGAAGAAGAAGAAGATTTAGAACATGAAGAATCAGAAGAGGATGAAGAATAAGATCAGAAAACGAAGAAGAAGAAGATCTGAAGGAGAAGAAGAAGAAGAAGATGAAGAAGAAGATGAAGAAGAAGATGAAGAAGAAGTAGAAGAATCGAAACTTACCAAACCAGAGAGGTTAGAGGAGAAATGGCCTCCACCGTGCACCATTGCCCGACTGAAATGCCTCCACCGGCGAGAGGATTAGAGAAAGAGGGAGAAGGGGAAGAAGGAGGGAAGAATGGCCGGTGGTGGAGAAGGGGGAAAGAGAGGGAAAAGAGGGGGAAGAGGAAGGACTTGGCGTATAGGGTGGAGACAAATGAAATTTTCGTTTTTTGGGTTTTTAAAAACCATTCAAACCGGTTCACCGGTTTGTAACAGTTTTATTTTGAAATGCAAACCGGTTAAACCAGTTTGTGTTTATTTTTTCAATTTTCAAAAATCAAAAACTATGTACCAGTTTATTATAAAGTTTTCAAAAATTTAAAAACAAAACTTATTTATGAAGAAACTCAAAAACTATTCTAACTATTTATATTTATATTTAATTTTTTTCTTTTCTAAAAAACAAACACTTAAAATGAATATTAAAGTAATTTTCTCTATTTTTTTATTTTTATTTTAATTGAAAACTAAAACTAAACTACTATGACTATAACAAAAACTAAAATATGCATAAAAATGTAAAATAAAACTATTTTTCGTGCATTTTCTATTTTTAAATTATTTTAGCACATTTACTCGAAAACTAACATAAAATTGAGTTTTTGAAACATTATTTTATGAAATCATGCATATTTTTTATATAAAATAACCCTGAATTATATGCATGATCAGACCCGATCGAGTACAAAAAAGAGTTTCTACTTGATCTATTGCAGGCATTGAAAAAGAAGAACAGATGGATATCAGACAGTGGATGTTTAAAACATATGAATGGACATCCAGATCTTTTTATTGTTCTTCATCATAAAGAAGGAGAAACCGTCACCTTTGGAGATAACAACAAAGGTTTGATAATTGGTATTGGCAATATTGGTAATATCGATAAACCTCTTATCAAAGACATTCTCCTTGTTAAAGGTTTAAAACACAATCTCTTAAGCATCAGTCAAATGTGTGACATAGGATATAATGTCAGTTTTAAACATGATGCATGCCTCATAGCAAACACCAACGAAAATATTATTTTAAAAGGTATAAGAAGAAATAATATATATGAATTATACCTAGAGAATATTACTGAACACTATCTTATAGCTAATAATGACTCAAAATTTATGGCACATGAGAATGGGTCATGTTAACTCTAAATATATGTCTAAATTAGCTAAGAACAACTTGGTACGTGGGTTACCTAAAATACCATTTAAAAGGACTATTTTTGTGATGCATGTCAATTAGGAAAATTGTCAAAATCATCTTTCAAATCAAAAATTGTTGTTTCAAGTAAAAGACCTTTAGAGCTTCTCCACCTGGATCTTTTTGGTCCTTCTAGGGTAGCTAGAATTAATCATAATAAATATGCTTTTGTCATTGTAGATGATTACTCAAGATTTACTTGGGTAATATTTTTGAAAAACAAAAGTGATACGTTTTGTGAATTTGAAATTTTATGTAAAAAGTTACAAAATGAAAAATCTTCCACTATTATCAAAATTCGTAGTAACCATGGAGGAGAATTTGATAATGATCTTTTTGTAAATTTTGGTAACTTGCATGGTATTTCACACAACTTTGCCTTTCCTAGAGCTGCACTTCAAAATGGTGTAGTAGAAAGAAAGAATAGAACCCTTCAAGAATCTGCTAGAACTATGCTCCAACATAATAATCTTGCTAAATATTTTTGGGCAGAAACTGTTAATACTGCATGCTATATATCAAATAGAGTTCCTATCAGACCTTTATTAAATAATACTCTCTATGAACTATTCTATGACAGAACTCCAAGGATAGACTACTTTAAAGTCTTTGGGTGTAAATGCTTTATCCTTAACACAAAAGATAGCCTTGATAAATTTGATGCTAAATCTGTTGAAGGCATATTCTTAGTATATTCAAGTCATAGTAAAGCATACCGAGTTTTTAATAAGAGTTCAAATACTATTGAAGAATCTATGCATGTCAGTTTTTGTGAATCTATTGATCAATCTGTTCTTAAGCAGACTAACAATGATGATCTTGAAAGTACATATTTTTTCTTACATAACACAGCTAAACCCAATGAAGATGATCCTCAAAGAACATTTGCTGAAATCAGAGATCATCCTCAAAAGCAGATTTTGGGAGACCTGACCAAGGGGATTCAAACTAGAGCTCAGCTGGAATATATTGCAAATATGGCCTTCATTTCTCAACTTGAACCTAAAAAGATTGATGAAGCCATCATAGACGAGTTCTGGATGCTAGCAATGACTGAAGAACTTAACCAGTTCCAAAGAAATGATGTGTGGGATCTTGTACCAAAACCAAAAGATCATCAAATCATTAGGACAAGATGGATCTTCAGAAATAAGCTGAATGAATCAGGTAATGTTGTAAGAAACAAGGCAAGGCTAGTGGCTCAAGGATACAATCAGGAGGAAGGTATTGACTTTGATAAAACATTTGCTCCTGTTGCTAGACTTGAATCTATAAGAATGTTTTTAGCATATGCAAGCTATATGGATTTTAAACTATATCAAATGAATGTTAAAAGTGCTTTTCTAAATGGTTTTATAAATGAACAAGTTTATGTAAAACAACCTCCAGGTTTTGAAAATGAACAATTTCCTGATCATTTTTTAAAACTAAAATGTGCTTTATATGGATTAAAACAATCACCTCGTGCGTGGTACGAGACTTAAAACTTTTCTATTTTACACTCGAACTAAACACATTCAAATTAGACACTACTTTTTAAGAGAACAAGTTCTAAACAATATAATCAAACTGAAATTTATACCCACTAATAAACAATTAGCAGACATTTTCAATAAACCTTTAAAAAAATGAAGACTTTGTAAGAATTAGAAGAGAATTAGGAATATGTAAATTAAGTGATTTATAAAATTAATTCATATGACTAATTAAAATATAATCTTTACTTGACAAAATTCATCTTAACCAAAGCTGAATGCTAAATTCACTTTATGTCAAATCTTGTTATTATAATCGAGTGTTTGTATTTCTTATTATTTTTTTGTCATCATTCCATTCACCACCTTTTTCAAAGTTAAAAAAAAAAGGTCCTTCATGTATTCACGTACATCACATGTTACCTTGAAAACAAAGACTTTATGTCATTTTTTTTTATCTCTCAAAGTACAATCTACTTTTTGTCCTATCATCTTTCACACTTTTCTATAAAAAAAAAATCCATAAAAAGACTCCTTCTCGACAAACTTGTCTTTCATCTTATCTTTTAATTATTAAATATTATTTTCATTAGTACCTTTAGTACCATCCTTCTCTCTCTCTCTCATACGAATTGAGCCTCCATTCTTTTCAATCCGTGATTTTGACTCCTTTACTAGTTTAAAACTTAACTTTATTCTCTAAAAACTATGCACTTCCTCCAATCGAGTTTCTTTAAAAATATGTTTATCAAATAAACATTAATTCATGTCAATCATAACTTTATTTTATGTTTTTCATCTCATATCAATCATGAATTTTTTATTGTTTTTTTTTATTCCTATCCTACTCAAAATCCATATATGTCATCTCACTTTTCTTTATGTTTACTCTTACTTCTTCCATGCATATCCATAAAAATACTTCTTATATAAGCAATTATTACTCTTCACTCATGAATATCTTTTGTCTCCTCATTTCATCTCTCGAATATATTTTTTATTATATATTTTAGATTTTTGAATCTGACTCCTCCATGTCTATTCTTATTTTTTAATCTATCATTTATCAATTCTTATTTTTTTTCAAATATATTTTTAACTCTTTCTCTTTTTGTCTCATCATCTCTCTTACTACTATTCAAAGTCAAAGTGTGTCCTTCTCATATTTACGTATACTCATAAAAATTACAAATATGAAAACACATTAATCATGACACATTTTTTAAGTCATTCTTTTCTTTCAAAAATGTCATATCTTTCAAAGTACACATCACATGATCACCCTATGACCTATTTCCTTTCACGTCTATCCATAAAAACTATTTATATATTAAATAAGCAATCATGACATTTCTTTATCTCTTTCATCTCATATCACTCATTAATTATTTTTGTCATCTTCTCTATCCATGTCTTATTTGAAAATCCATGTCTGTCATCACTCTCTTCATACGCCCAACTTAAAATTTCTCATGATGTCTTTTCAGCTTGACTTTTTCTCTATTCATCTCTCTCACATGAATTGAGCTCACTTCCTTCTTTACTCTGTCTCAAAACAATGGATCGCCCCATGTATTTTTTGAAATCCATTTCTTGACTTGTTGTCTTCAACTCTCAACTTGCTTCAACCTGGTCTATAATATTAACTCTTCGACTCTGATCCCTCCTTTTTGTCAATGACAAAGGGGGAGAGAAAACCTACCTCTCCTATGTAGGAGAAAAACGTTTAACTCTTTATCTCATACACATGAAGTATACACAAACTTTTTTATGTTAATTCTGGTGTTTTTTATGATTACTATTTCTATGCATTTTTTATTTCTGATATCATATTTAAATCATCATAATATATATGGCTTATTGACAGGGGGAGCATATATTGTCATCATAAAAAAGGGGGAGAATGTTGAGAAACTATGTTTTGATGATACATGATAAATATGATATGCTTTCATGATGCATATATATGATACATGATAAATACATGATATGCTTTCATGAGATATGATAAATATGATATGCTTTCATATGTGAAACTGAATATGTTATATTATGACTGGATATGATGTGCTATGTATTTAACGAGTATTTGATGCAAGGTTATTTCACTTAAGAAGAGTGAAGACAACTTGATCAAGTGCAACTATTTGATGCAATCATACTACTTTGAAGAAAAAGTTTGATGGGCCATACATTCATAAAGATTATCCAAGAAGATCGGCTACCTCAAGATGAAGATTTTCTTCTTCTTTAGAGTCATATGTAACAGAACCTTCAGAAGCATGCATATTTCATATTAGACTATATGCTTTGAAATCATACAAGCCATTTATTTACAAAAAGTTAAGCTTTCATAAAAGGATACGTTATGTATATTGTAGCATTTCAAAAACACCTTTTTGAAACAAATCATTGTACTTCCTACAAGCATTTATGAAAGAGACATTTTGACAAGATATAATAGCATGATTTCAAAAGCATTAATTGTACTTTCTTATAGGCATTTATGAAAAAGACATTTTGACAAGATATAATAGCTCATGATTTCAAAAGCATTAATTGTACCTTCTAACATGCATTTATGAAAAAGACAACTTGAAAAGATATAAATGCTAATGATTTCAAATATAAAAGAAAAAGACAAAATGAATTAATTCATAACACACAAACATTTACATAAGAAATTTTGGTTCATAATACATAAGCATTTATGTAAGAAAAGACAAATTGTGAAAAGATGTATTGGTTCATAATGCATAAGCATTTATGAAGAAAAGACAAAATGTGAAAAGATGTATTGGTTCATAATACATAAGCATTTATGTAAGAAAAGACAAAATGCATTAGTTCATAATACACAAATATTTACGTAAGAAATTTTGGTTCATAATACATAAACATTTATGTAAGAAAAGATAAATTATGAAAAGATAATACACAAACATTTATTTGAGAAATGACTATTTGTAATATAAGTATTACTCAAGCATTTAGTGTACTTCACAACCATTCATCTTGAATTGACAATTTGAGAAAACAAATATTATTTTATATACAAGACAATTGTGTTTGAAAAAGACTTTATTTATTTATAAATAAAACCCACACTCAAGAATGTCGACTTACTTAAAGTCATCATTCTTTCTATAAGCATTAAATGCCACCTCAAAAAGCATTTGAGAAATGACTATTTATTTATAAATAAAACCCACACTCAAGAATGTCGACTTACTTAAAGTCATCATTCTTTCTGTAAACATTAAATGCTATTCCAAAAAGCTTTTAAGAAATGACCATTTATAAATAAAGTACTCAACAAACATTTATCACACTTACATACATTTATTATAAGTAATGACTTGTAAGAAAAATATTAATATACTAATTTTCATTAAATTGAGTAAAGACAAAATTACATGATAGAATATATTCCAACGTTCAATGTACTACAAACCATTAAATTGAGTAAAGACAAAACTACATGATAAACTACACTTCAATGTTCAAAAATACTACAGAACATTTATTATGAGAAAAGACCTAATACAAAGAATAACTCATTTAAAATACACCAACAAATAATGTACTCCAAAAATGCTTCGTATGGAAAGAAGACTTTTTGAAAAAGCAATATAGTACACTTATCTTTTTCACACTAAGTTGTTTTTGAAATGACCTGACTTCTCATATCCCAAAAGGACAATCATTTCAAAAAGACAACGACTAGTTTTCTAAAGACTATATATATACAAACACAACAGTGTGAAAAGACAAGCAAGCTTTCAACGAGAAAAATTCTTGCTCGACACTCTGAGAAAAGAGCTTAGAAAAAGAAAGAGAAAAAGAAAGAGAAAAAGTCAAGAAAAGCTCTCAGAAAAATACAAGAGTGTGTAAGAAAAGAAAAAGATCATTCTGAGAATCTTCATACGTGCATTCATACTCTACATATCATTCTGACGGTTCTATAGGAAAGTGTTGTAACTTTCTGATTTTTGCTGTATTCCTTCTCTGTTGAGAGAAGTAGACCTCTGGGAAAGAGAGTGTTTCCCTTCTCTGTTGAGAGAAGTAGACCTCTGAGGAAGAGGGTCTTTCCCTTCTCTGTTGAGAGAAGTAGACCTCTGAGGAAGAGGGTGTTTCCCTTCTCTGTTGAGAGAAGTAGACCTCTGAGGAAGAGGGTGTTGTACTATTTATCCGGTAACTCAGATGTTATAGTGGAAGGCTCAAGTGTTTTACTTGGGGACTGGATGTAGGTCAGTAACTCGGCCGAACCAGTATAAATTCTGTGTTTATTGTGTTATGCCTTATTGCCTTATATTTTATTTTATTGATCTGCATCGTATTTCACTATTCACCCCCTCTAGTGGAATTTCAATCATGAGCTATTATATCTTGTCAAAATGCCTTTTTCATAAATGCTTGTAAGAAGGTACAATGATTTGTTTCAAAAAAGGTGTTTTTGAAATATCGTATCCTTTTATGAAAACTTAGCTTTTTGTAAATAGATGGCTTGTATGATATTTAAAGCATGTAATATGAAATATGCAATATGCATGCTTCTGAAGAATCTGTTACATATGACTCTAAAGAAGAAAAAAGTCTTCATCTTGAAGTAGCCGATCTTCTAGGATAGTCTTTATGAATGTATGGCCCATCAAGCTTTTTCTTCAGAGAGTATGATTGCGTCAAATAGTTGTACTTGATCAGGTTGTCTCCATTCTTCTTAGGTGAAATAACCTTGCATCAAATACTCGTTAAATGCATGACAAATCATATCCAGTCATAATATAACATTTTCATGAAGGCATATCATCATATCATATTAAAGCATGTATGACAACATATCACATTATGTATCATCAAAACATAGTTTCTCAACAGTGTCGTTGTCGTACATCGCTGGCCTACTGACTGGCCGACCAAACTCAAAAACCTGTTGGGCCGAACGGAGAGGTGGTCGATGCCTAGGAGGCGTTTTGCCTCATCGGAATCTTGTCCGACTTCGATATAAATTTTAAATTTTTTCCTTTTGACAGAGGGTGACTTCATTTTAACACAGTGTCACTTGCAAATTTCTCAACGGATCCTGCTTGTGCTCCGCCACCCATGGTAAGTAAGTGAGAAAAACAATGCAAATCGGGTAAATACCCGTGGTGAGTAAGTGATGCAAGCACATCACATGTTATTTAATTTATTGGATGCAACACTTTACTATTCACACACTCACTTAGTTGTTGATATCTAGGACTGCTTTGTTGGAGTTTATAGATCATGCTGAGCATGATTTTAATGTATGAGAATAGAATTGTTCTTATTTTTGGAGTACGGATTTCATGCCAGACATGGTAGTAGTTAGCGGGATATTGGAGTGTGTTTGTTGCAGGTACATGTTTGACATTTTTTTTATATGAATGTTTTCGATATATTGCATTGTTTGATGTGATTGTATCCATGCTTGCATGTAGTTACTTTCAATTTGATTATGACTTGCATGTGAAATTGTATAACGAAAACATGCTTCAAATGAATGTATCGTGTTATGAATAGTTTGCACATGAAAATATTAAGTTATCAATACATGTACCATAATTCTTGTGATTGTATAACATCATATATTGCATGATAAATTTGATATTTTCTTCATCATAACATTTTGATGATTCTCTTTTAATTGGTTAGGATACTATTCATAACATCATACGACAAAATGACTGCAAACCGTGAATGAATGTTGTGATCATGCAAAATTTTTCCTCTTGTTCCTCTTTTCCTTTCTCTTTTGCCTTTGTAGCCTTTATTCCCTTTTTGAGGGGGAATAAAAAGATAGAAAAGAAGAGAGAAATGAGAAAAAGCGAGAAGAGAGAGGAACTCTTTTACAAGGTCTCATCTGACCAAAATTTTGAAAAATGTTTTAAAATTACTCGCCTCTGTTTTGAAAATTTTGCGGGAAAAAGGGAGAGACGGGATTCGCTCATCGGTACGAGGTTCGACCGTTCCTAGCGCCTTTACCAGGGGTAATCGAACTAAGGATCGAATTTATGCTTTTTGCTTTGCTAAAATAACATCTAAGAATTTATTCTAAGTCTAAATGCACAAAGAATCATGCTTGTGCAATGAAAATGCAAAGATGTATGCTCTTTGAGAAAGTATTTAGGATTTTTCAAGTGATTCTGAAATAAATTTGATGATGGAATGAAGAAATGGTTTTTGAAAGTTGAATCTAACTTTAGAACTTAAGATAGATCTGAAAAGATATTTGAAGTTCTAAGCCTTGAAATTATCAGAGTTTTTGGAAAAATAAATTTTGATTTTGAAAAGAATGAAGAGAAAGAGAATTTAGAATTTGGAATTTTGAAATAAGAATGAATTTTCAAAGTCATCTTGGATTTTGAACTTGGATGGATTTTCGAGAATCGATTAAAAGAAAATTTTGGATTCAGGTCCTAAAAGAGGATTTGAATTCAGATTTTGAGAAATAGATTAATTTTGGAAATGAGGATTGGAAAGGGATTTGGATCATAAATCTGGAATAGAATTTGATCTGAAATCTGGAATCTTAGATGGGTTTGGATCTGAAATCTATAATCCTAAATGGAATTGGATCTGGAATATGGAATCCAAAATGAGGTTGAATTCTGGAATCCTAAGTGAAATTGGATCTGAAGTCTGGAATCCTAAATGGGATTGGATCCGAGTCTGGAATCCTAAATAGGATTGGATTCGAAGTCTGGAATCCAAAATGGAGTTGGATCCAAAATCTGGAATCTTAAGATGAAGTTGAATCCGAAATCTGGAATCCAAAATTGAATTGGATCCAGAATCTGGAATCCAAAATGAAGTTGAATTCTGGAATTTTTAATGAAATTGGATCCGAAGTCTGGGATCCAAAATGGAGATTGGATTTGGAAATCTGGATCCAATATGGAATTGGGTTCTAATTTTGGAATTGGATTTTAAAAATTCAAATGGGATTTTTGAAGATGGATCTGGGTTTTGAAAACCCAGATTGAATTTAAAACTTAGGAAAGAAAAAAAAAATCGAATTTTGAGATTCAGAATCAATCTTAAAACTTTGATTTTGAATTTGAGAATCAAGACTCAATGAAAAATAAAGGCTAAACTTGATTAAAAGCTTGAGTTTTGAAATCAGAAGATGAATAAGGAATTTCAAAGTTTAAATTGAACTTTGAAATTGAATTTGAAATTGAATCTGGAAATGGATTTGGAATTTTTAAAGTTGATTTGAACTTTAAATGGAAATTGAATTTTGAATACAGAAATGAATTTGAAATTTCAAAGTCAAATTGGACTTTGAGATTGAAAATGAGATAGAATTGAGAATGAAAAGATGAATTGAAATTTACAAGAATTGAAGATTGATTTGAGAAGTGAAGAAGATACTCAAAATCATTTGGATTTTGTGAAAGGATTTTGAAAATATGATGCAATTCTATCCTAGATGATGAAATGAATTAAAGAATGTAAAATTCTATTTTGAAGAGCATATTTCATTCTTTAAGTGAGTCAAAATAAGATTGAAGATATAATACATTTCTGACTATGGTCATTGAATGTATTACATAATAATCTATATTTAAACTCACATGAATAAAACATATTTTGGTGCCTTTATAGAGTTTAAAAATGAAATTAACTCTCAATATATCCTGACTATGGGCATTGATATATATTTTGAGCTAATTTTAAATTAAACTTTAATAAAGGAAGAAAATATTAAAAAAAAATATGATGATTTTTGAAAAGGATCCAGTGTAGATCCAATGTTATTCCATAAAAGATGAAAATCCTAAGTTTTGTTCACATTCTGACTATGGCTATTGATGCAAATCATCAACTTAGGATTTAATCACCTCCTATTTAAAATGGTGCACGTGCCATTCGTGTTCCCATTTGTGGATTTTTTAAGTAGGAGAGAAGAATGATATGAAATAAGCAATTTAGGACATTTACAATGCTCATACATTCTATACTAATGCATAAATATAAAGTTTCTTATTATCTTCTAGTTATTACAATCCTGAAATTGGAGCTGAAATTCTTCAAAGTCCTAATCTAGGAAGGCAATATGAGTTTTCCATGATTTTCCTGCAAGGCAAAAGACTATACATAGAAGAGGATGCAAGTTCATATGACTATATCCATCTTAATGTGAAACACAAGTATGAAGTATTATGCTAAAGTGAACTGTATGTATGTATATACCTAGATATAATGCCTATATTAGGAAGACAATACATATAGATTTATAACAATGTATTAGACAAATGCCCCTTGTAGGAGGTATGCTATTTTGTAGATGACAGAGAAATGCAAAGGCCGATGGAAGGAATCAGGTAGCCACAATAGTTGCAGCAAAGTACATGGTAAGTATGCTATGAGAAGGTGGACATCATCCGAATGTCGCTGTGTAGTAGCAGGTATGGAAGATGGGCAACATACTGGAGATGTGAGTTGAAAAATGCAACAAAGGATGACCTTGTCACAATGGGTTATAATATTGATGTAGGTATGTGTGCACTGGTACAATATACAAATACAGAGGAAGCGGGTGTGGATGTTGTGCATTTGAAATATTAGCGGAAAATATGAGGTGCTGCATGATGACAGTTGTGGATGAGGGAAGGGAGTGATGCTAGCTGCTACAGCTAGCAACCAATGGCAGCAAGTGCCATGGAGGGGATATGCACAGGTGTTAGCCTATATGGGCGAGTGCAACAAGGCTGCACAGGAACGGTTGTAACAGGCATCACTAAGAGAGATGACAATAATGTGACTATGCTATAGCAGGCAAGGAGGGTGATTGTGCCAACAATGTAGTGGAGGTTGTTAGGTTACAACAAAGAGAAGTGAGTTTATTGAACGTGACATAGCAAGGTTAATGCATGATGCTGCTATGGAAATAAGGGTGCAAATAAACAGAAAAGAGGCGATAACAGAATTGCAAAGCCAGACTATCGCTAGAAAATAATAAAATTGATGTAAAAACCCTTGAAGCAAAAAAAATAAAATAAAATTGTGAAGGCACGATTAGTGCCCATCAGATTTGTTAACAACAGCTGCAGATTCCTTCTTGATACATCACACAGTGCTTTGGTATCCTAAGCAATAACTCTGCTCATCTCAACTCTCATAAATTCTGTAGAAAATCATGCCCACTATGCTTTTCCCCAATTCCATGAAATATTTGCCACCACGACTTGATGTCCGTTGCAAATTGGCATTTAGATTTAACAATTAACTTTCTGTCTGGATTTGCTTTGACAAGAGAAGCCAGTTCATTTGCAGTCACTGGCTTGGTAGGGATAGCTGGTATATAATGTGCAATAAACATACAGAGAGTGCAATATGTAGCAAGCAAAACATGTCTTATAAAAAAGAACATGGTTTTGAAACTATTGCATCATTGTATTCTTCAGCAAAACCCAGAATCAGATAATCAATATATCATACAACAAATAGAGATGACTTCAGCATAGGCAATTCCATTCATCATATTGAGATAATTTCATCAGACAATACATTAATATACAGGTATTGATGTTCAGAACATAAGATGCATAAAGGTAAGAGGCACCATGGCAATATATGTTCAACGAACTCTAAATACATTATTACTGCGTGGGCGATTCCATAACACACGATAAATTCCATTCAATGGCACTATCAACCTGAAATCTATATGAGATGATCTCACTTCTTGGATTAGACAAAGCATTTCTGCTATTTAGCAAACAATGAAGAATCACCCTTTTGAGAGGACTTCCTCAGCCCCATCGCCGTGAGGCATAAAATCTGAGCCTGATATTCCATGTAATGGACAAATACGTGACCGGACTGAATATATGGGTAAACAGAACAAATCATATACAGTGCAGGAAAATGAAAAGGTGGTATGGTGCATACTGAAAACGAGATGAAAGATATATACAGGCACATCGACACAACATGATTACTTTATCACTTGAAAAGTTTCCTAATAAAGAGATGCAGTAAGGAATGAGTTCTTTGCCAAGTACTTCACAATGGCCTCTTTAATGACTCTAACGAAGTCATTTCTCCCAGGTGAAAACAAAAGGGGCCATAGCCTTGGGATTAAGGCCTAGGAGATGCAAAAGTAGTTGCCAACATATTACCCATGGCTATTAAACCAGACTAGCGTCAAACTAGGTCTTGCTCTGGCAACAACAAGCGAATATCTGAAATTTCATGCTGGAGCAATGGAAATGATAATCATCGTAATAACGAATGAAAAAAAAAAAATGAAAACTGGTCTAAATGATCAGTTTGAAAGATACTGAAATCGGATGAATGACAAATAAACGTAAACAAAAATTAGTGCGCAAAATGAATTGATGAAGTATTTAGACAATATCGAATGAGCCTTCATGAAATACAGAAATTGCAGAGATTCAAAGATAAATTGCAAAGGGAAGGAAAGTAAAGAAATAAATAAACAAATAAAAATTTCGGAATGAGATCATTCCTCTTGCTATAGCACAAGGAGGGGTCGATGTTGCCATGAGCAAATTGGTACCACTCACTCATGAAATTCCACTAGAGGGGGGGGGGGGTGAATAGTGAAATACTAAATAGATCGATAAATTAAAAATAGAATGCAATAAGGCACAACACATAAAACCCAAAATTTATACTGGTTCGGTCAAGACCTTAACCTACATCCAGTCCCCAAGCAAACCACTTGAGCTTTCCACTATAACATCCGAGTTACCGGATAAATAGTACAACACCCTCTTCCTCAGAGGTCTTCTTCTCTCAACAGAAAAGGGGCACACCCTCTTCCAAAGAGGTCTTCTTCTCTCAACAGAGAAGGGGAACACCCTCTTCCACAGAGGTCTTCTTCTCTCAACAGAGAAGGATAACACCCTTTTTCACAGAGGTCTTCATCTTTCAACAAAGAAGGAATACAGTGAATAACAGAAAGTTACAATACTTCCTATAGAACCTTCAGAATGATATGAATGCATGAATGAAGGATTCTCAGAATGTTTTGTTATTTTCACTCAAAGGATACTCTTTGTCAAAGAGCTATTCTTGACTTTTTCTCTTTCTTTTTCTAGTCTCTCTTTCAAATATCGAATAAGAATTTTTCTCGTTGTAAGCTCACATGTCCATGCTAAATAAATTGTTTTGATTGCGTTTATATAGCCTTAGAAAAATAGTCGTTGCCTTTTTCAAATGATGGTCTTTTTGGGATGTGAGATATCAAGTCATTTCAAAAACACTTTATGGTTTTTCGAAAAAGTCTTCTTTCTATAAGTGTAGTATTTGGGATACACTATTCGTTGTAGTATTTTAGGTATGATATATTTTATGTAAAAAGTCTATTTCTCATAATAGTACATTGAACGTTGGATTGCAAGTCATCATGTAGTTTTGTCTTTATTCAATTTAATGATTTGTAGTACTTTAGTATTTTATTTAGAAATCGTCACTTCTTGACTTAAATGTGTGTAAGTACAATAAATACTTTTGAATTCTTTATTTTGTAAATGGTCAAATCTCAAAATACTTTATGATGAGTTATTTAATGTCTACAAAGAGAATAAAGACTTTAAATAAGTCGACATTCTTGAGTGGGATTAAGATAGTCATTTATAAAAAAGTTTTTGAGGAGTTATTTAATGTTTTACAGAAAGAATGATGACTTTAAGTCAACATTCTTGAGTTGTAAAAAGTGACTAAAGTCTTTTCTAAACATATAATAATATTTGTTTTTCTTTGTTTAGTTCAACTAGCCGATTTCTATGTTTGTCTTTTTCTTACATACTTGAAATCATTACTTTTTTTTTTATTTCTTTTCAAGTTGTCTTATACATGATAGAAGGTACAATTAATGCTTTTGAAATCATGAGCTAAAATACCTTTCTCATAAAAGTTTGTAAGAAAGTACAATGATTGGTTTTCAAAAAAGGTGCTTTTTAAAAATATCGTATACTTTTATGAATGAGTGACTTGTATGATAAAGTATGTAATATGCAATATGCATGCTTCTGAAGGTTCTGTTACATATGACTCTAAAGAAGAAAAAATCTTCATCTTGAAGTAGCTGATCCGTTTAGATGATCTTTAAGAATGAATGGCCCATCAAGCTTTTTCTTCAAGGAGTATGATTGCACCAAGGTTGCACTTGAAGAGGAGGTCTCCATCCTTTTGGGCGAGATATCCTTGCATCAAATACTCGTTAGATATATGACAAACCATATCCAGTCATAATATAACATTTTTCATAAAGACATATTATCATATCATATTAAATCAAATATGACAGTGTATCATATTGTGTGTCATCAAAATATAGTTTCTCAACATTCTCCCCATTTTTGATGATGACAAAATATGCTCCCCCTGTCAAAAAGTCATTATGCATGGTAATAATATTATCATAAAGATGCATAAAAATATAGAGAAATGTTAGAGTGTTTTTCTCCAATATTGGAGACAGGTTTTTCTCCTCCTTTGTCATGGACAAAAAAGAGGGTATCATAGTAAATAGAGTTATTACAGACCAAATGAATAAAAATAATGTTCAATCCGAAGGTGGGGATGATTGGTGTGTTCGGAGGAGTGCGTCTTGATCCTGCTTGATGGTTTGTAAGGACTGTTGCATCGATGCTTGATTCTGTAGTATAAGATCCTGTGTTTGTTTGACATCCATGATTGCAGAGAAGTAATCAAATTCGGATGTTGGATCTGCTTTATCAGAGTCGTCATTGGCAGTGTGCAGGGACCTTGTATTGAAGGAGGTAGCATTAAGAATCTATGAGGGATAGATGATGACTTCATTTTGAAGTGGGACCATAAAATATTTTAAAATGGGAGTTATCAAACACCAAAAAAGAAGACGCTGGAATTTTTGAAAGCAAGCAAAGTTGTTGAAAATGATGTTGGACCAGTTTATCGGAGAAGAACAAGAAATTGCGTAGAGGAGGAGAGAGATTTTTCTTGGCACGAATCCCTTGCGTGTAAGCTTGAGACAGATATTGTGGAAAAGAATTTGTGCTAGCAGTTGAGCATGAGGTTTGAGATTGCTCATGTGCTAGGGAAGATGTGTGAATCGGGTTGAGAGAAACACTTTTTGAACTACTGAACGGTCCAGTGGTTCTATGTTGGCCAGGTCTATGCCGGTGGAGGGAAGGTTTAGAATGCGGCCTAAGGAAGAAGCATCGAAGAGAATCATGCGTCTTCGGACCTTGCTAGTGATGGTAGTTTGATCATGATCAGTGGAAAGATTTGTGTAGAATAATCAGACAAGTTCAGGATAGTAGGCGGCTTGGGATGAGGATCCTAGTAGGTGTTTAAATTCAGGGAGAAAGCTTTCAAGATCAAATGATGAGAAGTCTTCGTAGTGAACTAAGCTACCTTCATGAATAAGAAGTGAACAAATGTAGTGATAGTGGTGAAAAAGATAAGGATATCTTAGATCGGCGGCGGTGATCACGTTGTTGGAGGAGGAAGCCATTGCAAGTACTCTTGATCTAATAGAAACTTAGAAAGAAGAACTTTGAGAGAGTGATAGCTTGAATGAAGATAGAGAAATTCGAGTGGAATGCTGAGGGATGAATCAGTTCATTAAATAAAGAGAAGAAAATAATTTTGATGAGAAGTAAGGGACATTTGAAGTGAATGATTTTTGGATTTTTAGTTGAATGGAGAAAATCGTGAGTTGTAGCTTAGGGTTCTTGTGAATGATAGATCAAATCAATTTTTTGAAGATAGTATATTATATTAGCAAGAAAGACAAGAAGAACATAGTTTCACAAATAATTTTTCTATATAGGGAAATATTACTATGAGAGAGTTTATCGAATTGTGAGATGTGTCATGCTTTTAGTATGGAGTGCTCATTAGAATTGATGTGTGATGGATGAATAAAGTAGGATAAAGTCAAGGAGGTGTATTATGAATTTTAAAGATTGTCATGTTAAGAAGTGATGAGATGAGAGGATTGTTATAAGGTGAGATGAATAATGGCCTAATAAAAACAAACAACTTTTTATACAATGTTTTTACTTTATGTGAATGCATTCTGAATTCGTGAAGAATGAGTTTGGAATAAGACAAAAGAGATATAATGATTTCTTTAAATAGGAAGTATTTTTATGCATATGAGTGGTGAGAGTGAGAGTAGACATAAAGTGAAGGTGGTGTCATATACGGATTTTTGAGTAGGATATAAAAGAACAATAATCAATGAATGACATAAAGTAATGATTGACAAGATTTAATGGTTTTAATGAAACTCGATTGGAGGAAGTGCATAGTTTTTGAAAAAGATTAATTAATTCAAAATATGTAAAGGAGTCAAGGTCATGGATGGAGGCTCAAATCAGATGAGATATAGAGAGAGAGAAAAAGATGGTACTAATAGTACTCATGAGAATAACATATAATAGTAAAAAATGAAGGACAAGTTATCGAGAATGAGTTCTTATAACAATTTTTCATAAAAAGTGTGAAAGATGATAGGACAAAAATAGATTGTACTTGAGATATGATATAAAAGATGACATAAAGCATTAAATAGAAATATTAAGGAACTTAACTTTAAAAAAGGTGGTGAATGGAATGATGACAAAGAATAATAATAAAAAAAAGAAACACTTGATCATGACAAAAATTAAAAAAATTCACCTAAAGTGGTTTTATTATTCTTTGGTTAAGATAAATTTTGTCAAGTGTAGATTATATTTTAATATTTTGTACAGGTGAACTCGAGTAGACTAATCTTTCTAAATTTTAATTAGTCATATGAATTGATTTTATAAATCACTCAATTTACATATCCCTAATTCTCTCCTAATTCTTATAAAGTCTTCATTTTTAAAGGTTTAGTGAAAATGTCTGCTAATTGTTTATTAGTGGGTATAAATTCCAGCTTGATTATATTGTTTAGGACTTGTTCTCTTAAAAAGTGGTGTCTAATCTTGAATGTGTTTAGTTCGAGAGTGTAAAATAGGATTTTTAGACAAATTTATAGCACTGGTGTTATCACATAAAATAGTTGTATTTTTGAATTTTAAACCAAAATCTTTCAAAGTTTGTATCATCCAGATGACCTGTGTACATGCTAGGCTAGCAACTATGTATTCAGCTTCAGTAGTTGATAATGATACATAGTTTTGTTTCGTACTGAACCATAAAACTAGTGAGTGCCCTAGCATATGACATGTTCCACTTGTGCTTTTTCTGTCAGATTTACTTCCAGCAAAGTCAGCATCACTGTATGAGATTAAATCAAATATAGATGGTTTTGAATAAAATAATCCAAAATCAACTGTGTCTTTTAGATATCTCATTATTCTTTTTACAACTTTAAGATGTGATTCTTTTGGATTTGACTGAAATCTAGTACACAAGCAAACACTGAACATGATATCTGGACGACTAGCAGTTAAATATAGCGATCCTATCATACCTCGGTATAACTTTGTATCCACAGACTTACCATCTTCATCTTTATCCAAAACAGTAGTTGTGCACATAGGAGTATTCTTTGAAGCAGTTGAGTTCATGTTGAACCTCTTCAGAAGTTCATGAGCATACTTAGATTGATTGATGAAGACTCCATCCTTGGTTTGCTTAATATGCAGTCCAAGAAAGTAGGTGAGTTCTCCCATCATACTCATTTTAAATTCTTTCTGCATGGACTTAGAAAAGTCTTCACAGAGAGTGCTGTTAGTAGATCCAAAGATGATATCGTCCACATAAATTTGAACGATAAGGGTATGATTTTTCACTATTTTTATAAATAGAGTAGAATCTGCTTTGCCTACAGAAAAACCAATTTTTAGTAAAAAAGTTTTAAGTCTGTCATACCAAGCACAAGGTGCTTGTTTTAATCCATATAAGGCATGTTTTAGTTTGAAAACATGATCTGGATATTGTTCATTTTCAAAGCCTGGAGGTTGTTTTACATAAACTTCTTCATTTATAAAACCAATTAGAAAATCACTTTTAACATCCATTTGATATAGTTTGAAATCCATATAGCTTGCATATGCTAAAAACATTCTAATAGATTCAAGTCTAGCAACATGAGCAAATGTCTCATCAAAGTCAATACCTTTCTCTTGGTTGTATCCTTGAGCTACTAGTCTTGCCTTGTTTCTTATAACATTACCTGTTTCATCTATCTTGTTTCTAAAGATCCATCTTGTCCCAATGATCTGATGATCTTTAGGTCTTGGTGTAAACACCCCAATTTTTCACTCACCTTCCCGACATTTCCACCAAACATCATCATCCAGCCTTTGAAATCGCCGGAGGGAAAAATGGTTATTTTCTGAACCCGGACCTTGCAAAAGTCTAAATTTCATCTGCAACTCTCAAAATTTATCTATTTTCAGCTCAGATATTCAAAATTCTATTCCTGACAGGAGACAGGAATCTTCAAGTCCTGGTTCAAGATTATATTTCATAAGACATGTCATTGCATAGCATTGCATGAGCATTTCATATCACTGTACTGCACAACATGTCATTTCGAGGTCCAGAACTCTCGATTTCAAAATTTTCAATCCAGATTAGAATTTCAACTCTTTTCAAAATTGATTTCAAAACCCTGGGTCTTCAAAATTATTAGTTCTTCCCATTTTACCCCCAGGGCTTTGAATTTTAAAATATTTCCTCAGGAAAACGATCTGGATAGTTTTAATATGGATTTCAGCCACCTTATCTCAGATTTTGCCCTTTTAACAATTTCAAATATCTTCCTTTTACAAAATTGCCCTACAGGGGCCAACTCTTTCCAAAAATTCCTGTTTTACCAATTAGCCCAGATTTTATGAAAATTCCAAAAAGAGGTCGTTGTCTTGTTCTTATTTCAATAAAGAAGCAATGTGGGACCCACACTGAGGTGGTGTCACATAGACTTTTCTTTTGAAAAACCTGAACTTTGAAAAACCCAAAAAAATAGGAGCCTTGTCCCCTGGATTGGCGCCACTTGTCTTTTCTCTCTCCTCCCATTTATCTGCCAAGTGTCAGTGTGGGGCTACCTTAAGAAGCTGCCACATGTCATTAGACCCCCTCTTCATTCCATGCCATGTGTCAGCATCCACCATCTTCACCTTGCGCCATGTGTCATTCCAAGGTCACCATGAGATGCCACGTGTCATGTGTTGTCCTGTTCAGAAAAAGTAGAACTTGTCTCCCCTGAGGTGGCACCATTTGAATTATGTCTCCTGCAGGTGACACATGTCACTCTCTCCTTTCCTCAGGAAAAGCAAGCGACACGTGTCAATCTCTGCTCCTTTCAGAAAAAGCAGAGGACACATGTCTCCCTCCTATTTTTCTCAGAAAAGTAGATGACACATGTCATCTCCAGCTTCCTTTAGAAAAAGTAGAAGACACATGTCACTCCCTGCTTTTCTCAGAAAAAGCAAGTGACACATGTCACCCTCTGCTCTTCTCAGAAAAAGCAAGGGACACGTGTCTCTCTCTGCTTTCTTCAGAAAAAGCAAGTGACACATGTCACTTTCTGCCTCCTTCAGAGAAAGCTAGAATTCAAATGTTCAAACTCCAGGCTGAGGTGGCGCAAATCCTGAACTTCACCTTTTCTATTTTGTGTGAGATGGTGCCACGTGTCCCTTTCCGTCTTTTTCCTCCCTCTTGCCACATGGCATTGTAGGAGCCACCCTGAGGTGGCGCCACATGTCCATCCTTCATTCCTCCAGAGCCAACCTCCATTTGAAATTCAAATTCTCCTCTGAGGTTGCGCCATTTGAGAAGGCCTCTCCAGATAGCTGACACTTGTCCGCCACATGTCTAGATCTCCTTTCATCAGAAAAAGTAGAATTCAAACTCCTCTGAGGTGGCACCTTCTGAGCCCACTGCTCTGTTCTTCTGACATGTGTCAAATACTTTTGAGGTGGCGCCAATCCAGAGCCCCACTTGGCCTCCTCTCTTTTATTTAATATATTTTTTTTATAAAAATAGCCCCATGAGGTGGCGCCACCTGAGGGCTCCCTGCAAAAGCCAAATTCGAATTTCAAACCCCCAGATAGCACCCCCTGAGATGGTGCCACATGGAGGGCTCAGATTGAGCCTGTTTAAAATTCGAATTTTTTTAGAAAATCTATAAAAACAAGGCTCCACGCCCAGCATAGAGGGACCATCTTAGGAGAACTCTTGTGAACTTGAAAATTCGACCTAGCCTTCTTGAGAATCCGATTTTTGCACTTTGGAAGTCACGCCCCCTTTGGCTCAGTGAAGAAGGCACGGTGGGTTGATTTTGGTGAATCATCTGAAGCTCGGATCGAAGGACGAACAAAGCCGTGATAGCCGCCCCTTTCAAGAGATTCAACGCTGCCTAACAAAGCAAGGTGCACCACTTTTCCTCTTGATTTGATTTCATAATTCGATTCGAGAGTCGTTTGAAGAAAGAGCTCATCCGAGAGATGGATTGAGCTATTCTCATGAAATGGCATATATAAAAATACATGATTATGCTTCCTTGATGATTTTTAGTATTCATGCATTTAGCTAGGTTTAATTTGCATTTTATTTCATTCATTTAGCACATTTCATGAATTAATTAAGATTAATTTAGCATTTATTTCAATTCTGCTCATTTTCAGTAGGTCTCTGTTTTTGTCAGTCAGTCCACACGTCATTTCATGCATTTATTTTTTATTAAAAATCCCAAAAACATCACTGAATGCGCCCTTAGGTGTCCCTAAAATTGTGCCAAAAATTCGGAAGCATTTGAATTTTTTTACTGCGGTAAACATTCAAAATGGCAAGTCGGGTTTTGTTACCCGGGAGGCGTTTTGAAAATCATTTGCCGACTTGTAAAATCGATATCTCCCTCATGGGAGATCCGATTTTCGATCCGAAAGATGTTATGAACTCGGGAGAATGTCTAGTTTTTAACATGATTTTCGAAGATTTTTCTAATTTTGTTTAATGTCTGACAAAAATCCGAGAATGAGGGACATGTGTCAGAGCCTGATTTGGGCCTCTAAGACTTTGGATCGACTTAGGTCGATGGGTTCTCTTTGTGTGTTGCTCCAAATCCAAAACTGTAAAAAGTGAAAGTTATGTCCAAGGTGTCCTCTATTTGCATCTGAAAGTCTGTGATTTTTAGAATAGTGTTGATACCGCTTTGGATTTTTATTGTCAGTCCTCTGTTTTGTTATATTTGTCTATTCTGTCAATTTAGGATTAAAAAGTTATATTTTTATCAATGTTTCTGTTGATTAAATGCCGAAGTTATGAACATGAAAGTTGTCCATGTAGGTGTCTTGAGTAGCTCTAATTAATATCATAAATTTCCATGGCTGTTTTCTATTTTTTTTAGCATTTGACATCAGATTAGGGTGATTTTTACCTCTGTCAGAACTAAATCTCTGTTACTGAACTCACCATGGATCAAATCCCGAGGCTGTAAAAACCAAAAATGTTCCATTTTGGGTCCTTTAGCAGTCTGCAAAATATCAGAAGTTTTCATGGTGTAAATCTTGCATTATCATATTAAGCATTGCATTTGTTTTGGATCCATAGGCAAAATCCACCATTTTAGGATTTTATTCAAATTTTAGCATTTAAATCATATCATTTCATAATTTTTAGCATTCTAGGCTGTTTATCAGAGTAAGTAAATGCTTCATACCGAATTTGGTGGAATTTGGAATCCATTTGAGGTTCCGATTAGCCATAATATCAAAACAGGGTCCCGCAGGACCCGGATCCAAGTGAAAAACAAGCGAAATTCGTTATTTTGGATAAATTGCAAAATGTCAAATTCTGATTTTACAGTCCTAATGTGTTTAACAGCATGTCATCATGTCTCTTACTGCATTTTATTATCATTTGATTCAATTTGAATTTCAAAATCTCAATTTTATCAAAATTTCCTTCATAAATCCTGATTTTAAAGGTATAACTTTATAATTAGGGGTATTTTGGTCATTTTGACCCCAATTTCGAATTTCAAACTATTTTCTACTGAATTTCTTGCATTTTCATCATTTCAAATATCAAGGAAGCATGATCATAGGGTTTATATCCAATTAAATCCAATAATTTCAGAATATTATTGGAAAATCTTGGAAAAACCCACATATTTCAGCTAACCCTATTTCAAGCTTGGCAGGGACATTCAAATGGAGGAGCTGAAGTCTGCAATTCTATTTATTTTATTTATTTAGTGATGTAATAATGTAAATTTTGGAATAAGATTTTAATTTTCTGCTTAGACTAGAATGCATATCATATAGTTTGAATTTATACAATATCCTGCTTATGTGATTCATGTATTTTATTTCAAAGTACTATGGATGTTCACGAATGGCACGTGCACTAACTCTTAGGGAGTTGATGGACTCGGTGGGATCCATATTTACGGCCCTAGTCGTAATATGGACGAGACCCAGATCCATCATCTTTCTATTAGTCACATTGAGCCTACACTCTTAGGCTATCTTAAAATGCACATCATATTTTCAATATTTTCAAAGCATTGTGCATTAAATCAATTAAACTCTGAACATATTCATGGCCACAGTCAGAATATGTGAAGGATTTATTTTGACTTAATACACATTTTCCAACAAATTTCTTAGAAAATCTTTCAAAGTGCATTCATTCACTCATATCATTTGCATGATGAAATCATTGGTCTTCTCACGATTTCCTTAAGAGAAACTTTATTCTCAAGAAAATCAATTTCTCAAAAAACTCTGAAGATTTTCCAAAATCGGTTTTCCCAAGTCAAGTTTTTCCACAGTTTTCCATGGAAAAATTTATTTTCTCAAGATTTTCAAAAGGAGTTTCCCAATCTTTCTCAAGAATCAAAAATCAATTTTCAAGGGCAAAATTCCCAGGATTTCAATTTCCCAAATTTGAATTTCCTTCTTCAATGAGTTTTTCTATAAATTTTCCATCATTTTCCTAAGAAAATTCTCGAAGTCCGAGTTTTCCTGAGAAGTGTTTCCCTTTTTCAAATGTTCACCTTTTCTCAAGAATCACTTCCATTTTCCCAGGATTTTCGACTATTCATGATTTTCCCACATCTTTATGAGCTTTCTCATGTTTTCAAAAATCCCTTCTGAGTTTCCTGAGAAATTGACTTTCATCTTTTTCCTGAGAGATTCTTTTCAACTCCAAATATTTTCCACGCATACATCATGTTTTCCCAAGCTGCATTCTCCAAAATCTCATAGCACATGCCTGAATTCTCTGTGCATTTAGGATAGAACACGATTTTGATGATTTAACTAAGTCAAGCACAATTTTGGTCCTTGGTTCGATTACCCCTGTTAAAGGCGGCAGGAACAGTCGAACCTCGTACCGACAGGTCGAGCCCCATCCCATGGATTTTCCCGCAATTTTCAAAACGGAGGCGAGTATTTCAAAACATTTTCCAAAATCCGGTCAAGTTTGAAGCGCGAAAGCATTTCCCTCTCTCTCTTCCGCAAGGAAGGGAAGACGGGAAAATTTTTGCGACGATAACAGGTTTGGCGACCGTGATGGGACCTATCCTTGTCTGACCTAAATTATGCTTGACTTAGTTCAATTATCAAAATTATGTTCACAAAATGTCAGCTCTTTACTTTCAATATCATGTAAACCTAGGAGCCTAGATTCTGACCCAGCTGACATTGAATGCATATAGCTTAGGCATGGTTTGGTAGGACCATATTGAGGAGAAATATTTCATGCTCACATAGACTTAGGTCTAAATACAACTCTCCTCAATTTAGGATCTGAATGCAAACAATGTATGCTTCTTCAAAAGATTTTCAAAATCTATCTCTTTAGGTTTTAGAGCCATCTATTTCTTGTATGTGATCATTTTTCAAACCTCCATTACCTATCATTACCCGGTCTTCACGTTGCTGGGCTCTCTTCCAGAACCCTAGTTCGGGACAGAGCCTCACAACTGGGCCAACTATTTGGGTTAACACCCCCCTACCACGTACCGCGGGCCACAGTCCGAAGTATATCGGTAGGCGCTCAAGGATGTTGGAAAACCTTACCTTAGAACCAGAGTTGAGATTATATGCCACGTACCTCGGATTTCAATTCGGGTATATCGGCATAACTGGATTGGACAAAGATGATCTGAACCTAGAGTTAGGATTAAGGTCCTACAACTGTTTTCAAAATGATGCATCTAGAGTCAGCCTTTTAGGGAGTGCTGTATGTGCATAAATGTCTGTGCAGGATGTGATTGTTCTTATATTACCTCTATTTTTCCTATATTTTTCCTAAAATATTTTCAAATACCCATATTTTCATCCTTTCCCTTTATTTTCTCAAACCCTGGAAGATTTTCTCAAATATCCCATTTCTTTCAAAACTCCAGGTGATTTTTCACTCTTCCGTTCTACTGGATCTCGAATTTAAAGCTGCATTTTCATCCTGCCTGCAATTTTTCAAAATCATAGGTTTTCTCTCATTGGGTTTTCAATTCTTTTGTCTATTTGCAAAAAATTCTTCACCTTATTTTCCTCGTGTATACCTTGATTATTGCGGTGAAAATTGTTTACCCACTTGCCTTCTCCTTATTCTAAATCCGTTTGCAGATTGTTTTTTTCAAGAGATATCTCTTTCCTTCAAAAATGGTATTTTCCTCGTGGTTGACGATCTCGCCTAGGTAACAAGGCACATTTTTCGTTGTTATTTCTCTTACAAAGAATGACAACACAATTGTCGTGATTTCAGCGGCGACTCCATCCCTAGTAATGGGATATTCTTCCAATTGTCTACCACATCATCAATAATCATTTTTTTTCCCAATCCAAAATTTCCTCAGAGTCTAATCAAGACTTCATCCTGCAGAGAGCATCCACAACATTTGATGGTTCGAACAAGGTCAGGAAAAAGAACCACATCACCACAGTACTCCTCAGCCTCAGAAGAAGAGATGGACTCCCCGCGATCTGAGAGGAGTCAGGAGCAGCAGCAAGGGGAGGATTGCATAGACCCACAGATGTATGCCATGTTCCAGAAAATGATGACCAAAATGATGAGTGAACAGGCTGGGATCAGTGCAGAGAAGAGCCCATTCAGAGAGAAGTTCCATAGGCACAAGGATAAGAAGACTTCCAAGAAGCAAGTTCAGCCAGAATAAATTTCAGATGAATCAGAATCAGAGGAAGACACCGATGAAGAATATGAAGTGCCTCCAGCATTTCAGAAACATAGCCGGGAACAAAGGAGGAGTCACAAATCAAAAGGTCAAGTTGCAGAAAAGCTTTTGCAGACACAGTTCAGGGAAATGGCCAAAGTGGTTAAAGATCTGCAAGCCCGCGACAAGGGCAAGAAAGTCTTCACTAGCGAGGATTTTTATGATGGATTAGAAGGAGACGAAGAACTGGAAAATCTGCCCCGCAAGTTCATCAAATTCGATGGTTCTGGTGATCCCAAAGCCCATCTCGCCATGTTCTTCGCCGAATGCTCCAAATTCAAGAGAGACAATAGGGCCCTATTTCTCTGTTTTCCTCGTAGCTTAGAAGGCACTGCCGCCAAGTGGTACTCCGAGCATATCAATCCAATCGAGCTGCGAGAATTCGATAAGGTGGTCAATCTATTCATTGAGCAAGTTTTGTTCAATACTGAAGCGCTACCAACGTTAAATCACCTCTGTAATCTGAAGCAGGGAGATAGTGAAAAGGCCAAGGACTTCATTCGGAGATGGAGAGAGACCTGCAACAAAATGAGGGATCCTATATCAGAGAGGCATGCCTTATCGCTGATCCTGAACAACTTCTCACAACCTTTGAGAAGTCTTATCTCCACCTCGCCTTCCAAGTCTTTTATAGAGCTTACTGAACGAGCCGAGTGGCTCGAGATGGGGTTGGAAAACGGTGTCTACGATGGTATCACCCTCGTCAAGAATAATCTAGATCCAAAGAAAAAGGCAAATTTCACCTCATCTGCCAATATCAGCCGCAATGATAACAAAAGTAGTAAGGGCAGCCATGCGGATCGAGAGGAAAGACAGAATAGCAAGCTATCTCAGCCCAACTTTTCACAGAAGGAAAAGATAAAGCGTGAAGGTTGGAGTAGTGATCGAGTGTTCACTCCTCTCAAACAAACACTCGAAGAAGCCCTTGAATTCATGCTGACTAAGGGATTAGTGAAGCTCCCAAAGGCCACAACTCCTCCCACCATCATGGGAAGGTTCAGGAATCAGTTTTGCAAGTTCCATCGGGCAGTGGGGCATGACATTGATCATTGTTTTGTCTTCAAAAATATTGTTTAGGATTGCATTGACAAGAGCCTCCTTGCTGAAGAAGAAGAAGAAGACAAGCTGGCCATCTTGACCAAGCCTTTCCTAGATCATTCAGAAAATTAACGATGCTAAAGTTTCCTGCTTTCTCCCTTTCGTTTTGCCAGTCACCTCGTAGGAACAAGTCTGCCCAGTTTTTGCAACCTTTTGGTCGAGTGTTTATCAATAAAATGTCAATTTTCTTTATATAATACTTCTTTTTTTTGCCCCATTAGGGCACCTGTTTTCATTTTGAAGAATCTTCTTTGCCTATTCTTTTCAAGACGAGGGGCAATTTATGAGAGAAATGAAATTACCTATGAGGGTTTTTCAAAAATCGTGAAAATTTTGAAAATTTTCTACAAACATCTTTGTTATGATCACCCAAAAGGTTAATATTTCGGTCCAATCTTTTTCAAAAATCAACCATCGCGGTGATCCTCTTTTCTTAAATTGGTTTCGAACCATTATCTTTAAAATCAACCCTGGCGTTGATTTTCTTTTCCAAAATTAGTGTTAAACCAATTCATTTTCAAAATCAACCCTCGTGTTGATCTTAACTTCCAAAATTCAATTTTGAATCATTATCTTTAAAAATCAACCCTTGTGTTGATTTTCTTTTCCAAAATTATTGTTAAACCAATTCATTTTCAAAATCAACCCTCATGATGATCTCTCTTCAAAATCAACCCTCGTGTTGATTCCCCTTTCAAGTATCAGCTCTCACGCTGATCATTCTTCAAAATCAACCTTGCAATTGATTTTCTTCCCAAAATGATTTCTCACTTTCAAAATAACATTCTCCTTTTACTTTAAAGATCCCATGTTCTAGCACTTTCTTCATGTCAAAGGGATAATATAATTTTGTTTCCTTTCCACGATTTTTAAGCATCAATAAAATTCGCCAATAGATTGGCACCATTTTATTTTCGTGTCTTTCCTTTTCACAAATATGTCTCTTGTAAGGAACGATCTTGAGGACGTCTCTCAATCAAGAAGCACGTCACTTTATTCCTCGATTATCCTTCTTTGTATTCAAAATTTTCCTCCCTAGTCACACTGGGGCATTTTTTTGAAAATTTATATTTACCTCAAAACATCCTGTATGCAGGCAGGATAAACCAATCTCTCATTTTGCATGTATATGCACCCACTTGCATTCATTTGCACTTCATTTGCATTTCATGTGCATGTGCATTGCATTTGCATTAACTATGCACCCAATTCCATTTCCCATTCAGAATAAGGGGTTAATCCTGAAAATCAGACCACATACATCTAAATATGATGGTCTTTTTCATTGCAAGTCAAATAATCCAGTCATCGAACTGGCCATTCTCAAAACTTTCAATCCCAGTCCTCGCACTGTCGATTTTCAAAATTCAATCTTTTGATTAAAGATTTTCCTTTGAGATTCGAGCCTTGACTCGAACTTTCCTGCTTTCCTTCGAAGATTTGAGTTTTAACTCAAGTTTTCTTTCCTTCAAAATCTGAACTTTCCAGTTTCTTTTTAAGATTCGGGCCTTGACTCAAACTTTCCAGCTTTCCTTCGAAGATTTGAGTTTTAACTCAAGTTTTCTTTCCTTCAAGATCTAAACTTTCCAGTTACCTTTTGAGATTCGAGCTCTGACTCGAACTTTCCTGCTTTCCTTCGAAGATTTGAGTTTTAACTCAAGTTTTCTTTCCTTCAAAATCTGAACTTCCCAGTTTTCCTTTGAGATTCGAGCCCCGACTCGAACTTTCCAAATTTCCTCTGAATATTTGAGTTTTGACTCAAAAATCTGAATTGGCCTAGTTTTTCCTTTGAAGATTTGGGTTTCGATCCGAACTTTATCTTATTAGAAACCCAACTTCCTAGCTTTCCTTTGAAGGCTCGAGTTTTGACTCGAATCTTCCAGCTTCTTGTAAAACCTGAGTCCTGATTCGGATGGTCTTTCAAAACCAACTTTTAAGTTAGGCTTACCTTCAAAATCCAGTATTTTGCCAGGACTTACCTTCAAAATTCCAACTTCGTATTGGATTTACTTTCGAAATTGAGGGATGTGTCAATTCGGATGTCAAGTGATCTCTTTTACTAAGGATTTCAAGAATACTTTGTCAATTTGTCAATCAATTACCTGTTGATTTCAGAATTTTATTTCACAAAATTTTACCTCAGTACTACTTCTAAAAGGGCAAAGCTTTTATGAAGAAGGATTCAAAATCCAAATTCTTTCTATTGGCCAACCAAAAGGATGAAGGATAAATCCTCGATATGGCCAGAAAAGAAGATTCAATGTTATTACAAAGCCATAGATGATTGATATTGATCGCAGTCAATGGCACATCTCTAAAGGCTATTCTTGTAAAGACGAGGCAGTGAAAATATCCTGAGCGCTAGAAAAAGAGAGAATTCATCCAAGCCCTGTTTCCTCAAAATAACCTAAGCTGCAATTAAATATCCGCAAAAGGGATCTCTCACTTGTCGTCAAGATGAAGGCGAATTAAGCGAGTAGACCCCCGGGGCCAAAGAAGATTTGAAACATCTCCAAGATGACGGATCCTTCCAGGGAAAGTCCAAAGCACTGTCGAGATGAAGGCAGATGCGATGAATCTACCCACAATCCCTAAAAGATATTTAATTTTAGCTATCCTTCAAAAATCTCTAGCCAATAAGCCAATACCGTCAAAGAAGGATCGAAACATCTCCAAGTTGACAGAGTTTGTGACGTACCCTTTTCAAAAAGAGAGCAAGAGAGGAAAAAGAAAGAGAGGAAAAGCCGGAACACCTTCAAAATGAAGGAGAATGTAGCCAAAGCCCAAAAGAGCCCGAAAGAGTGCAGAAAGATTATCATGAGAGAAGCTCCCAGAATATCAAACTGCCAAATATATCAAGAATCTTCTTTAAATTTGTAAAATTCTATTATCAATATCCTTTCGTCAATTGCTTTCATAATATCAAATTCTCTTTCCTGTTCATATCAAGGAAATTGATAATTTCTTTGAAGAAGGTCAATCGCAAGCAATTTGGATTCAAAATCTTGATTCTATGAAGTCAATTCTGTTTGAAGATAATACTTCAGGTAGAAAAGAAGGAATATTTTCACAACAATGAGCATCATTTTCAATTACTTTGAATCAACAAAATTTTCAACATTTTGACAATATTTTCTAGCTATCCTGACGTTAAGTGAGAGCTTGATGTCCATATTGATGTATCTTGACCCCTTCGAGAGATTTTCCTTTGTCGCCTTTCACATTGTTGAAAGATTAGCCTTATCTCCGAAAGGATAGCCTTTATCATCTTTCACGTTGTTGAAAGATTAGCCTTCTCTTCGAATGGATTGCCATTATCTTTCGCGTTGTCGAAAGAATTGCCTTATTCCTTTGGATTGCCTTTATCATCTTTCACATTGTCGAAAGAATCGCCTTGTTCCTTTGGATTACCTTTGTCATCTTTCGCGTTGTCGAAAGAATCTCCTTGTTCCTTTGGATTGCCTTTATCATCTTTCACATTGTCGAAAGAATCGCCTTGTTTCTTTGGATTACCTTTGTCATCTTTCGCGTTGTCGAAAGAATCTCCTTGTTCCTTTGGATTGCCTTTGTCATCTTTTGCATTGTCGAAAGAATCGCCTTATTCCTTTGGATTGCCTTTTGTCATCTTTCGCATTGTCGAAAGAATTGCCTTGTTCCTTTGGATTACCTTTGTCATCTTTAGCGTTGTCGAAAGAATCTCCTTGTTCCTTTGGATTGCCTTTGTCATCTTTCGCGTTGTCAAAAGAATTGCCTTATTCCTTTGGATTACCTTTGTCATCTTTCGCGATGTTGAAAGAATCGCCTTTTTTCCTTTGAATTACCTTTGTCATCTTTTGTGTTGTCGAAAGAATCACCTTATTCCTTTGGATCGCCTTTATCATCTTTCGCATTGTCGAAAGAATCGCCTTGTTCCTTTAGATTACCTTTGTCATCTTTCGCGGAGTCGAAAGAATCGCCTTATTCTTTTGGATTACCTTTGTCATCTTTCGCATTGTTGAAAGATTAGCCTTCTCTCCGAAAGGATTGCCTTATTCATCTTTTGCGTTGTCAAAAGAGTTGCCTTACTCTTTTCTGAAAGAGTTTGCCTTGTGTGTCTTTTGCGTTGTCAAAAGAGTTGCCTTACTCTTCTCTGAAAGAGTTTGCCTTGTGTGTCTTTCGCGTTGCCAAAAGAGTTACCTTATTTTCATATCCATCTTTCGCGTTGTCGAAAGAATCGTCTTACTCCTTACCTTATTCATATTTCACACTGATGAAAAATTCATCGGATCGTCTTGATCATCTTCCAAAATTGCCTCTTACAATTCCATTTTCATCACCTTGTTCCTCTTCAAGAAAAGTTGTCTTATTCACCTTCCAATATTTCATTTTTCCGCCCGATCAGGATAAGGGTACAAACCTGAGCCTCACTCAAAGAGGTATTCCATTTTCCGCCCGATCAGGATAAGGGTACAAACCTGAGCCTCATTCAAAGAGGTATTCCATTTTTTGCCCGATCAGGTTAAGGGTATAAACCTGAGTCTCATTTCGATGAGATATTCCATTTCCCAATCAGGTTAAGGGTCAAACCTGAGCTACGTTCCAAGTTAGGTATTTCTGTCCCATCCAGGTTAAGGGCATAAAACCTGAACTTCTCTCTCATAGAGCAAATCTTTCCTCTTCATTCTTCGCTTCATATCTGCCATCTTCCTCGGGCTAATTTCTTCACACCCAGTCAGATCCTTCTAACTGGGGCATTTTTTTATATAGCCCAAATTTGGTGTTTTTTCTTTGCCACTAAGCTCGGCCATGAGCCGACTTAGTAGCAAAGAGGGGCATCTGTAAACACCCCAATTTTTCACTCACCTTCCCGACATTTCCACCAAACATCATCATCCAGCCTTTGAAATCGCCGGAGGGCAAAATGGTTATTTTCTGAACCCGGACCTTGCAAAAGTCTACATTTCATTTGCAACTCTCAAAATTTATCTATTTTCAGCTCAGATGTTCAAAATTCTATTCCTGAGAGGAGACAGAAATCTTCAAGTCCTGGTTCAAGATTATATTTCAAAAGACATGTCATTGCATAGCATTGCATGAGCATTTCATATCACTGTATTGCACAGCATGTCATTTCGAGGTCCAGAACTCTCGATTTCAAAATTTTCAATCCAGATTAGAATTTCAACTCTTTTCAAAATTGATTTCAAAAACCCTGGATCTTCAAAATTATTAGTTCTTCCTATTTTACCCCCAGGGCTTTGAATTTTAAAATATTTCCTCAGGAAAATGATCTGGATAGTTTTAATATGGATTTCAGCCACCTTATCTCAGATTTTGCCCTTTTAACAATTTCAAATATCTTCCTTTTACAAAATTGCCCTACAGGGGCCAACTCTTTTCAAAAATTCCTGTTTTACCAATTAGCCCAGATTTTATGAAAATTCCAAAAAGAGGTTGTTGTCTTGTTCTTATTTCAATAAAGAAGCAATGTGGGACCCACACTGAGGTGGTGTCACATAGACTTTTCTTTTGAAAAACCTGAACTTTGAAAAACCCAAAAAAATAGGAGCCTTGTCCCCTGGATTGGCGCCACTTGTCTTTTCTCTCTCCTCCCATTTATCTGCCAAGTGTCAATGTGGGGCTACCTTAAGAAGCCGCCACATGTCATTAGACCCCCTCTTCATTCCATGCCATGTGTCAGCATCCACCATCTTTACCTTGCGCCATGTGTCATTCCAAGGTCACCATGAGATGCCACGTGTCATGTGTTGTCCTGTTCAGAAAAAGTAGAACTTGTCTCCCCTGAGGTGGCACCATTTGAATTATGTCTCCTGCAGGTGACACATGTCACTCTCTCCTTTTCTCAGGAAAAGCAAGCGACACGTGTCAATCTCTGCTCCTTTCAGAAAAAGCAGAGGACACATGTCTCCCTCCTATTTTTCTCAGAAAAGTAGATGACACATGTCATCTCCAGCTTCCTTTAGAAAAAATAGAAGAGACATGTCACTCCCTGCTTTTCTCAGAAAAAGCAAGTGACACATGTCACCCTCTGCTCTTCTCAGAAAAAGCAAGGGACACGTGTCTCTCTCTGCTTTCTTCAGAAAAAACAAGTGACACATGTCACTTTCTGCCTCCTTCAGAGAAAGCTAGAATTCAAATGTTCAAACTCCAGGCTGAGGTGGCGCAAATCCTGAACTTCACCTTTTCTATTTTGTGTGAGATGGTGCCACGTGTCCCTTTCCCTCCTTTTCCTCCCTCTTGCCACATGGCATTGTAGGAGCCACCCTGAGGTGGCGCCACATGTTCATCCTTCATTCCTCCAGAGCCAACCTCCATTTGAAATTCAAATTCTCCTCTGAGGTGGCACCATTTGAGAAGGCCTCTCCAGACAGCTGACACTTGTCCGCCACATGTCTAGATCTCCTTTCATCAGAAAAAGTAGAATTCAAACTCCTCTTAGGTGGCACCTTCTGAGCCCACTGCTCTGTTCTTATGACATGTGTCAAACACTTTTGAGGTGGCGCCAATCCAGAGCCCCACTTGGCCTCCTCTCTTTTATTTAATATATTTTTTTTATAAAAATAGCCCCATGAGGTGGCGCCACCTGAGGGCTCCCTGCAAAAGCCAAATTCGAATTTCAAACCCCCAGATAGCACCCCCTGAGATGGCGCCACATGGAGGGCTCAGATTGAGCCTGTTTGAAATTTGAATTTTTTCAGAAAATCTATAAAAACAAGGCTCCACGCCCAGCATAGGGGGACCATCTTAGGAGAACTCTTGTGAACTTGAAAATTCGACCTAGCCTTCTTGAGAATCCGATTTTTGCACTTTGGAAGTCACGCCCCCTTTGGCTCAGTGAAGAAGGCACGGTGGGTCGATTTTGGTGAATCATCTGAAGCTCGGATCGAAGGACGAACGAAGCCCGTGATAGCCGCCCCTTTCAAGAGCTTTAACGCTGCCTAACGAAGCAAGGTGCACCTCTTTTCCTCTTGATTTGATTTCATAATTCGATTCGAGAGTCGTTTGAAGAAAGAGCTCATCCGAGAGATGGATTGAGCTATTCTCATGAAATGGCATATATAAAAATACATGATTATGCTTCCTTGATGATTTTTAGTATTCATGCATTTAGCTAGGTTTAATTTGAATTTTATTTCATTCATTTAGCACATTTCATGAATTAATTAGGATTAATTTAGCATTTATTTCAATTCTGCTCATTTTCAGTAGGTCTCTGTTTTTGTCAGTCAGTCCACACGTCATTTCATGCATTTATTTTTTATTAAAAATCCCAAAAAAATCACTGAATGCGCCCTTAGGTGTTCCTAAAATTGTGCCAAAAATTCAGAAGCATTTGAATTTGTTTACTGCGGTAAACATTCAAAATGGCAAGTCGGGTTTTGTTACCCGGGAGGCGTTTTGAAAATCATTTGCCGACTTGTAAAATCGAGATCTTCCTCATGGGAGATCCGATTTTCAATCCGAAAGATGTTATGAACTCGGGAGGATGTCTAGTTTTTAACATGATTTTTGCAGAGTTTTCTGATTTCTTTTAATGTCTGACAAAAATCCGAGAATGCGGGACATGTGTCAGAGCCTGATTTGGGCCTCTGAGACTTTGGATCGACTTAGGTCGATAGGTTATCTTTGTGTGTTGCTCCAAATCCAAAACTGTAAAAAATGAAAGTTATGTCCAAGGTGTTCTCTGTTTTCATTTGAAAGTCTGTGATTTTTAGAATAGTGTTGATACCGCTTTGGATTTTTCTTGTCAGTCCACTGTTTTGTTACATTTGTCTATTCTGTCAATTTAGGATTAAAAAGTTATATTTTTATCAATGTTTCTGTTGATTAAATGCCAAAGTCATGAACATGAAAGTTGTCCATGTAGGTGTCGTGAGTAGCTCTAATTAATATCATAAATTTCTATGGCCGTTTTCTATTTTGTTTAGCATTTGACATCAGATTAGGGTGATTTTTACCTCTGTCAGAACTAAATCCCTGTTACTGAACTCACCATGGATCAAATCCCGAAGCTGTAAAAGCCGAAAATGTTCCATTTTGGGTCCTTTAGCATTCTGCAAAATATCAGAAGTTTTCATGGTGTAAATCTTGCATTATCATATTAAGCATTGCATTTATTTTGGATCCATAGGCAAAATCCACCATTTTAGGATTTTATTCAAATTTTAGCATTTTAATCATATCATTTCGTAATTTTTAGCAATCTAGGCTGTTTATCAGAGTAAGTAAATGCTTCATACCGAATTTGGTGCAATTTGAAATCCATTTGAGGTTCGGATTAGCCATAATATCAAAACAGGGTCCCGCAAGACCCGGATCCAAGTGAAAAACAAGCGAAATTCGTTATTTTGGATAAATTGCAAAATGTCAAATTCTGATTTTACAGTCCTAATTTGTTAAGCAGCATGTCATCATGTCTCTTACTGCATTTTATCATCATTTGATTCAATTTGAATTTCAAAATCTCAATTTTATCAAAATTTCCTTCAAAAACCCTGATTTTAAAGGTATACCTTTATAATTAGGGGTATTTTGGTCATTTTGACCCTAATTTCGAATTTCAAACTATTTTCTACTAAATTTCTTGCATTTTCATCATTTCAAATATCAAGGAAGCATGATCATAGGGTTTATATCCAATTAAATCCAATAATTTCAGAATATTATTGGAAAATCTTCGAAAAACCCACATATTTGAGCTAACCCTATTTCAAGCTTGGCAGGGACATTCAAATGGAGGAGCTGAAGTCTGCAATTCCATTTATTTTATTTATTTAGTGATGTAATAATGTAAATTTTGGAATAAGATTTTAATTTTCTGCTTAAACTAGGATGCATATCATATAGTTTGAATATTTACAATATCCTGCTTATGTGATTCATGTATTTTATTTCAAAGCACTATAGATGTTCACGAATGGCACATGCACTAACAATTAGGGAGTTGATGGACTCGGTGGGATCCATATTTACGGCCCTAGTCGGAATATGGACGAGACCTAGATCCATCATCTTTCTATTAGTCACATGGAGCCTACACTCTTAGGCTATCTTAAAATGCACATCATATTTTCAATATTTTCAAAGCATTGTGCATTAAATCAATTAAACTCTGAACATATTCATGGCCACAGTTAGAATATGTGAAGGATTTATTTTGACTTAATACACATTTTCCAACAAATTTCTTAGAAAATCTTTCCAAGTGCATTCATTCACTCATATCATTTGCATCATGAAATCATTGGTCTTCTCACGATTTCCTTAAGAGAAACTTTATTCTCAAGAAAATCGATTTCTCAAGAAACTCTGAAGATTTTCCAAAATCGGTTTTCCCAAGTCAAGTTTTTCCACAGTTTTCCATGGAAAAGTTTATTTTCTCAAGATTTTCAAAAGGAGTTTCCCAATCTTTCTCAAGAATCAAAAATCAATTTTCAAGGGCAAAATTCCCAGGATTTCAATTTCTCAAGTTTGAATTTCCTTCTTCAATGAGTTTTTCTATAAATTTTCCATCATTTTCCTAAGAAAATTCTCGAAGTTCGAGTTTTTCTGAGAAGTGTTTCCCTTTTTCAAATGTTCACCTTTTCTCAAGAATCACTTCCATTTTCCCAGGATTTTCGACTATTCATGATTTTCCCACATCTTTATGAGCTTTCTCATGTTTTCAAAAACCCCTTTTCTTCTGAGTTTTCTGAGAAATTGACTTTCATCTTTTTCCTGAGAGATTCTTTTCAACTCCAAATATTTTCCACGCATACATCATGTTTTCCCAAGCTGCATTCTCCAAAATCTCATAGCACATGCCTGAATTCTCTGTGCATTTAGGATAGAACACGATTTTGATGATTTAACTAAGTCAAGCACAATTTTGGTCCTTGGTTCGATTACCCCTGTTAAAGGCGGCAGGAACGGTCGAACCTCGTACCGACAGGTCGAGCCCCATCCCTTGGATTTTACCGCAATTTTCAAAACGGAGGCGAGTATTTCAAAACATTTTCCAAAATCCGGTCAAGTTTGAAGCGCGAAAGCATTTCCCTCTCTCTCTTCCGCAAGGAAGGGAAGACGAGAAAAATTTTGCGACCATAACACTTGGTACAAGATCCCAAACATCATTTCTTTGGAATTGATTTAGTTCTTCAGTCATGGCCAGCATCCAGAACTCGTTGATGATGGCTTCATCAATCTTTTTTGGTTCAAGTTGAGAAATGAATGCCATGTTTGCAATTCGTTCCAGCTGAGCTCTAGTTTGAACCCCCTTGGTCAGGTCTCCTAAAATCTGGTTTTGAGGATGATCTCTAATTTCGGTAAATGTTCTTTGAAGATCATCTTCACTGGGTTTAGCTGTGTTATCTAAGAATAAATCTGTACTTTCAATATCATTATTGTTAGTCTACTTATGAACAGATTGATCAATAGTTTCACAAAAACTGACATGCATAGATTCTTCAATAGTATTTTAACTCTTATTAAAAACTCTGTATGCTTTACTATGACTTGAATATCCTAAGAATATGCCTTCAACAGATTTAGCATCAAATTTATCCAGGCTATCTTTTGTGTTAAGGATAAAACATTTACACCCAAAGACTTTAAAATAGTCTATCCTTGGAGTTCTGTCATAGAATAATTCATAAGGAGTTTTATTTAATAAGGGCCTAATAAGAACTCTATTTGATATATAGCATGCACTATTAACAGCTTCTGCCCAAAAATATTTTGCAAGGTTATTATGTTGGAGCATAGTTCTGGCAGATTCCTGAAGGGTTCTATTCTTTCTTTCTACTACACCATTTTGAGGTGTAGCTCTAGGGAAGGCAAAGTTATGAGAAATACCATGCAAGTTAAAAAAATTTACAAAAAGCTCATTATCAAATTCTCCTCCATGTCACTACGGATTTTTATAATAGAACAAGATTTTTCATTTTGTAAGTTTTTACATAAAATTTCAAATTCATAAAACATATCACTTTTGTTTTTCAAAAATATTACCCAAGTAAATCTTGAGTAATCATCTACAATGACAAAAGTATATTTATTATGATTAAGACTAGCTACTCTAGAAGGACCAAAAAGATCCAGGTGGAGAAGCTCTAAAGGTCTTTTACTTAAAACAATATTTTTTGATTTGAAAGATGATTTTGACAATTTTCCTAGTTGACATGCATCACAAAAATAGTTTTTTTTAAAAGGTATTTTAGGTAACCCACATACTAAATTGTTTTTAGCTAATTTGAACATCTATTTTGAGTTGACATGACCCATTCTCATGTGCCATAAATGTTGAGTGTCATTATTAGCTATAAGGCAATGTTCAGTAATGTTTTCTAGGTATAGTTCATATATATTATTTCTTCTTATACCTTTTAAAATGATGTTTTCGTTGGTGTCTGCTATAAGGCATGCATCATGTTTAAAGCTAATATTATAACCTGAGTCACACATTTGACTTATACTTAAGAGGTTATGTTTTAAACCTTTAACAAGGAGAACATCTTTGATAAGAGGTTTATCAATATTACCAATACCAATTATCAAACATTTGTTGTTATCTCCAAAGGTGACAGTTCCTCCTTCTTTATGATGAAGAACAACAAAAAGATCTGGATGTCTTGTCATATGTTTTGAACATCCACTGTCTAGTATCCATCTGTTCTTCTTCTTTGGAGCCTGCAAAATATTAAGTAAAAATTCTTTGTGGTACCCAATTGCCCTTTTTGTTAGACTTGGGAACCCATATCCATTTTGATTTGGGTTTGTCTATAACTTTAGAGGAGTATAAAGTATGAAAGTTGTAATGCTTCTGCTTAGGTTTAGCAGAACCTTTGATGAAAACAATCTTTTTATTTATGCAAGAAGGTTTATTCATGTGAGAATAACCATTACCATTCTTGTAAAAAGAGAATTTTTGAGAAGATAGAAGTTTATCCAGGTTCTCTTTCCCTTTGGTAAACTTGAAAACCATTTTCATAAGGTTTTCAGTTTTACTTTTTAGTTTTGAATTTTCTACTTGAAGATTTATAGTTTTAGAGCTAGTAGAAGAGATTTCAGAAGTAATCATACAATGTTTCTTTTTTAACTCAGAATTTTCAATACTGAGTTTTTCATTTTTCTGCATAAGCTCTAGATTTTCAAATTTCAAATTTTTATTTTTGAGAATCGTTTTTCTTGATTCTTCAAAAAGTTCTTGAAAAGCATTTTGAAGTTCTTCAAAAGAAAAATCAAGGGATTCACTTACAGAGTTTTCTGCCATGAAGCACATGTTGGCGGTTTCAGCTTCATCATCACTTGACTCTTCACTTGAGGATGGTTCAGAATCATCCCATTGAGCATGCAGAGCCTTTTTCTTGAAGAACCTTTTCTTTGGTTCCTCGGTTTTGGATTTTCTTTTTAGAAGAGGACAGTCACGTCTCATGTGACATGTCTTGTTACACTGATAGCACATGGAATCTTCCTTAGAGTCTTTTCTTTCCTTGTGCTTATTTTGAAGCGGGTTCTTTCTCATGAAGCGCTGAAATTTTTTGGTGAGTAGTGCAATTTCAAATTCTTTTTCTGAGTCCTCATTCTCAGAAAGGGCTGGGAAGGCTAGAGTTTTCTTTACAGGTTGTTCTTCTTCCCTTCTTTCCTTCATATGGACTTCATAGGCCATAAGATTGCCTATCAAGTCATCTAGGGTAAGCTTGGATAAATCTTGAGCTTCTTCAATTGCAATAGTCTTTTTCTCTCAGTCAGTTGTGAGAGATCTCAAGATTTTCTTCACCTTATCTATCTGAGAATAAGTTTCTCCCAGAGATTTCAGGTCGTTGGTGAATCTTGTAAACATCTCTGTGATGGGTTCATTTTTGTTCATTTTGAACAACTCATATTTTCAAACCAGAGATGAGATTTTGGCTTCTTTTACTTTGTTGGTTCCTTCATTAATAACCTCCAAAGAATGCCAAATATCATAAGCAGATTCACAAATAGATATTCTGTTGATTTCATTCTGATCAATGACACAATATAAGGCATTCATAGCCTTTGCATTTAGATTTGCCATTTTCTTTTCTTCATCAGACCATAAGCTATAGTCTGCGGATGGAGATGTGTATGGATGCTCAACAATTTTCCATACAACAAAATCTATGGACTTGAGAAATATAGTCATTCTGCATTTCCAGTATCCATAGTTGGAGCCGTTGAAGAAAAGAGGACGAGATGCGTGTTGACCTTCAATATCACGAGCATAAGAGGTAGATGTCATTTGTGCTGGGAGACTTGTTATGTCAAAACCAACAAACCTGCTCTGATACCAAATGAAATTCCACTAGAGGGAGGTGAATAGTGAAATACTAAATAGATCGATAAATTAAAAATAGAATGCAATAAGGCACAACACATAAAACACAGAATTTATACTGGTTCGGTCAAGACCCTAACCTACATCCAGTCCCCAAGCAAACCACTTGAGCTTTACACTATAACATCCGAGTTACCGGATAAATAGTGCAACACCCTCTTCCTCAGAGGTCTTCTTCTCTCAACAGAGAAGGGGCACACCCTCTTCCAAAGAGGTCTTCTTCTCTCAACAGAGAAGGGGAACACCCTCTTCCACAAAGGTCTTCTTCTCTCAACAGAGAAGGACAACACCCTCTTTCACAGAGGTCTTCTTCTTTCAACAAAGTAGGAATACAGTGAATAACAAAAAGTTACAATACTTCCTATAGAACCTTCAGAATGATATGAATGCACGAATGAAGGATTCTCAGAATGTTTTGTTATTTTCACTCAGAGGATACTCTTTGTCAAAGAGCTATTCTTGACTTTTTCTTTTTCTTTTCTCTTTCTTTTTCTAGGCTCTCTTTCAAATATCGAATAAGAATTTTTCTTGTTGTAAGCTCACATGTCCACGCTGAATAAATTGTTTTGATTGTGTTTATATAACCTTAGAAAAATAGTCGTCGCCTTTTTGAAATGGTCTTTTTGGGATGTGAGATGTCAAGTCATTTCAAAAACACTTTATGGTTTTTCGAAAAAGTCTTCTTTCTATAAGTGTAGTATTTGGGGTACACTATTCGTTGTAGTATTTTAGGTATGATATATTTTATATAAAAAATTGTTTCTCATAATAGTACATTGAACGTTGGATTGTAAGTCATGTAGTTTTGTCTTTATTCAATTTAATGATTTGTAGTACTTTAGTATTTTATTTAGAAATCATCACTTCTTGACTTAAATGTGTGTAAGTACAATAAATACTTTTGAATTCTTTATTTTGTAAATGGTCAAATCTCAAAATACTTTATAATGAGTTATTTAATGTCTACAAAGAGAATGGAGAGTTTAAGTAAGTCAACATTCTTGAGTGGGATTAAGATAGTTATTTATAAAAAAGTGTTTGAGGAGGTATTTAATGTTTTACAGAAAGAATGATGACTTTAAGTAAGTCGACATTCTTGAGTTGTAAAAAGTGACTAAAGTCTTTTCTAAACATATAATAATATTTGTTTTTCTTTGTTTAGTTCAACTAGCCGATTTCTATGTTTGTCTTTTTCTTACATACGTGAAATCATTACTTTTTTTTTATTTCTTTTCAAGTTGTCTTATACATGATAGAAGGTACAATTAATGCTTTTGAAATCATGAGCTAAAATACCTTTCTCATAAAAGTTTGTAAGAAGGTACAATGATTGGTTTTAAAAAAAGGTGCTTTTTGAAAATATTGTATACTTTTATGAATGAGTGACTTGTATGATAAAGTATGTAATATGCAATATGCAATATGCATGCTTCTGAAGGTTCTGTTACATATGACTCTAAAGAAGAAAAAATCTTCATCTTGAAGTAGTCGATCCCTTTAGATGATCTTTAAGAATGAATGACCCATCAAGCTTTTTCTTCAAGGAGTATGATTGCACCAATGTTGTACTTGAACATGAAGTCTCCATCCTTTTGGGTGAGTGTTATCGTCGCAAAATTTTTTCCCGTCTTCCCTTCCTTGCGGAAGAGAGAGGGAAATGGTTTCGCGATTCAAACTTGACCGGATTTTGGAAATTGTTTTGAAATACTCACCTCCGTTTTTGAAAATTGCGGGAAAATCCATGGGATGGGGCTCGACCTGTCGGTACGAGGTTCGACCGTTCCTGCCGCCTTCAACAGGGGTAATCGAACCAAGGACCAAAATTGTGCTTGACTTAGTGAAATTACCGAAATCGTGTTCTATCCTAAATGCACAGAGAGTTCAGGCATGTGCTATGAGAGTTTTGAAAAATGTAAATTGGAAAATATGATGTATGCTTAGAAAACATTTGGAATTGAAAAGCATTTCTCAGGAAAAAAATGGAAATCAATCTCTCAGGAAACTCAGACGAAGAAGGTTTGAAAATCTCAGGAAAATTTATAAAGACTTAGAAAATCTTGAAGAGATGAGAATCTAGAGAAAATCTTGAGAAAATTTATAAGGATTTGGAAAATCATGAAGAAGTGAGAATCTCAGGAAAATTCTGAGAAAGTTTAGAAAGACTTAGAAAGCCATGAAGAAATGAGAATCTCAGGAAAACTGAAGGAATTCTTGATAAAAGATGAACATTTGAAAAGGAAAGCACTTGTTGAGAAAATGCAGACTTTTAGAATTTTCTTAAGAAAAGGATAGAAAACTTATGGGAAAGTTCTTTGGAGAAGGAAATTCAAAACATAGGCAATTGAATTCCTGAGAATCTTGTCTTTGAAGTGTCTGCAAATCAGCTTTTTTATTTTTGAGAAAGATGAAAATTCCCTTTGAAAATAGATATTAAGAAAATAATTTTTTAGAAAAATCACGGGAAAACTTTGATTTGAGAAATCCAACTCCGAATATCATCATAGTTTCTTGAGAAAATCGATTCCATGAAGTGAAAATCTTTTGAGAAAATCATGAGAAAACGAATGATGCAAATGATTTGAATGAATGAATGCACTTTGAAAAGATTTCTGAAAAATTGGTTGAAAAAATGTGGATTAAGCCAAAGTAAATCCTTCATATATTCTGACTGTGGCCATGAATATATTCAGGGTTTATTTGAGTTAATTCACAATATGTTGAAAACATTGGAAATATGAGGTGCATTTTCAAGATAGCCTAAGAGTGTAGGCTCAATGTGACTGGTAGAGAGATGATGGATCTGGGTCTCGTCCATATTCCGACTAGGGCCGTAAATATGGACTCCACCGAGTTCATCAACTCTCTAAGAGTTGGTGCACGTGCCATTCGTGTTCATCCACGGTGAATTTGGAAAATTGAGATATATGCATCATATAATCAGGATATTACTGAAATCAAACTATATGAGATGCAACCTAATCTAAGTAGTAAAAGTAAATCTTATTCCAAAGTTTACATTGGATTGTTACATTGCATAACATAAAGTAAAAGAAAATTGAAATGAAGCCAAGGAATCAGCATCTTCTAGAGTTTCCTGCAAAATGAGAGTTAGTACAAAATAACCAAGGAAATGGACATATATACTATATATAGCAAAGATATACAAGCAAATGTAGAAATACTTGAATTTATGATGAATGATATATGATAATGAAGATATATTCACAAAAAGTAAGAGAAAAGAAAATATATGTGATAACAAGTGCACATGAAGGGATATATACATGTATATATAAGTATATATATACATATATATATATATACACATATACATATATACGTATACATATAGGTAGATATACAATAGATATACATATATATAGATATATATATATACATATAATGAGAAAATATATATGTTTAATGGAAATTCCATATAATGGATAAAACCAGAAATTACAGGTATATACAGTTTCTGTAGGCAATTTTACACAGTCATATTTCTCAAATTACAATATATTTTTCAACAAATTCGGGTATGGAGATTCCCTATATATCAACAACGAAACTTGTAAAAGATGGTCAAGAAATCATGAACGGATATTAAAATATCCATCCATGAACATGGCCAAATATCAAGACTGCACTTCTGCAGAAAATCATATTTATGGCATAAGATCAAATTGGTTTATAGGTTGAGTGCCTTATAGGCACTTCCACAAGCTCAACCTTCTAACTCTATACTGACTTTATACTTTTTTATCACTTTAGTTCTACAGCCCCCATTGGCAGTACCTCACTGTACTTCTAATTGAATACCTACACAGGTCATGCTAATACCAAACATTGCCATTTGCTTGAACTCTGAAAATTACAACTCTAATCAGGGGCACAAAATAAAACTGCTCTGGAAAAACCCACTTTTGATGATATAAGTGGTTAAATGTCACCCAAAACATGATCTGCACTCATGGCTCATATCACTTGTAAACAACCAGGTTAATCTGCAAAATCTTAGGCCTCACTGCTGTAGCTTCAGCATTTTAACCTAACTAGTAAAATTTAACAGAAAAAAAAATAAAACGCCAGCTTCATTCATACCACCAATTACATAAAATTTATTATCCATGGAACACCCAAAACAATGTTGCCTCTGTTTTTTTTTTTTAAAAAAAACAACGGAAAAAGTTAAAGCTTAGGCAAATAGCACCACCAAATATGATAGTTCAACAATCAGACTATTGTTGAAAAGTTGAATCCTGTAACAAAACAATATCAGAAGAATATAGCTCCAAACAAAAGCAACTCAGTACCACCTTCAAAGTTCTCAATCACCAGAACAGTACCATTTATTTCCAATCAACCACAATAAGACATAACAAACTACCTAAATGTGTCACTATGCCCATAAATTAAGCTTATTTGCTACTAGAAACTGCTTCACGAATTGCTATCGGATAGAACCATAGCTATTGCTCTAACTAAAGCACGTTCAGGGTTCCCTCACTTCTGCTATGGCGCATAGAATTTCCCAGTTGCATACTAAGAAGTCTGCTGTCCAAGTTTTAAGGATAGTTTGCAAGGCAAATCTGGGAGCTGCCTCCAAAGTCCAGGACTTGGAAAATGTTCCCACCAGTGACGCTGTCCACTTGCTAATATTATAACTGAAGCTTCACTAATCCTGACCTCTCTTCATATCCGGAACTTTTCACCAAAGCTAAATATCGCTTGTTTATACAACTAAGTTTTCGATATTCAAATCTAGGAACCCTGGCAAGGATCAAAAGTGCGAGTTCCTCGATAAGCAAAGGAATGTAGGAGTAATCTGCATCTTGAGGTTCATCACTAGAGTCTATAGTGGTTTCCTCCATGTTAGAACTAACTAGGTGCTGATCTGAAGTTTCATCAGGTCCTGATCGTTTTCAATATCATGTCTCTTTCAGAGGCAAATTACAGTGATCCAGATATCTCCCTCAACACTATTGGAACAGCAAACCTAGCATACCTATCAGCACATGATTGTGTGTATGTGTGTGTGAGAGAGAGATTGTGGCTGAAACAAGAACAAAATGGCAGATGGAAATTTTAGTTGGATATTAGAGATTCTTAGAGAACATCCTCAAACAGAACATATTCTGGAATTATTAGTTAAGTATAGATTCAGCAAATAAAGAAAAAGAAATTTTTTTTTACTGATAACAATTATAGAGACAACATATTCTGTTAATGTGTGACGTTGGAATGAAAGATTCAGTCCATGAAAAGGACTAACCTCTTATCCAATTAATTTTGATTCTCCAAAATATTTACTTTGAACCTATGCCGCATGCTAAAACTCACGCATATTCACAGCATAGTCATCCCTGCCCACAATTGACAATAACGTCTGATTTAATAAAACATAGACAAAAGGTGCAAATCCTTGTTGAATCACATTACCTAGTGATCTCTTGTGTTAGTTGAATTCGTAACTTGTAAATGGATGCAGAGGAATTCCAGTGGGAGCAGAATTTGCAGATCCTCCTCTTCTCGTTGGCAGAAAAGAAATGGCTTAAAACCTTGTGACTTCCCCTCAGCTTGTAGATCCCTTGTTGGATTGGCTGCTGTTTCTATTGCTGGGCTGAAGTGGGAGGGGAAAACCTGATGGAGGTCCTGCGGCTGAGGTGAAATAGAGGTGAAAGGGGAAATGCTGGAGGGTTAGGGGCAAAGGAAAGGTAGGCGATAAAGGCTGAATCTCTGCTACAGCTGAAGGATGGTGGATTGAAAAAGATGCAGACGTTGGCTGGGCTGAAGGAGAGCTCCCCGCACTGGCTGGCCTTCTTTTTTTTCTGCAGGTGGGATGAAGGCAGGATGAAGACGTGGCTGGGCCTCCGCTGAAGATGGCTCTCGATCCCTAAATGGCTGGGGCTGAATCCCATGAAAACGCCTCTCCCCTTTCCACTTTGAGCTTCCTGCCGAAAACCGAAAATCCAAATCAAAAGATCCTCCTCTCTCGTGAATGCCATGTCCCCCTCTTTTTAAAACTTTCCCTTCTCACAAGAAAACACAGCCCTCCCTTCCGTTACAAATTTTTTTTTTTTGAAAACTTTTGAAATTTTTGTAACTGAATTTTGAAAACACGCCGTTTTAGGGTCTGGGCAAAATCTTAGGTTTTTAAAATCATTTTGGGTTTGTTGACCTAAGTCTTAGATAACTAAGCCTTTTAGGCAAGTTCGACTGTGATTTTTTTTTCTTTAAAAACTGTTTCTAAAATGAATAGTGATATCAAAAAAAAAATTTAATGATAATAATAAATGGGAGATGCCACCTCAGCCATCTTAAAAAAATTTTTGTTGAAAATAAAGCTTTATTTTGTTTTATAGAATCCTTTATTTTAAAATAGGGTGCCCCATGTGTGTGGGCCCACTAACTAAAATATAAATAAATAAATATTGAGAAAAAAGAAAAATTTGCAAAATGAACTTCGGGTGGGTCCAGCTTGAGAATAGGAAACTTACCTGAGGGTCTTAGTATGATGCTAGTTAAAAGGTGGGTCCCGCTCGAGATAAAACATTATCTATTTTCAAGAATTTGGAAAAATTGGTTTTTCAGGACAAAAATATAGATAAAATAAATGTAAAAATTTTTGTAAGGAGATTTAAAATCTTTTTGCAAAAAGTTTTGAAATAAAATCTTTAAAATCAATATCCAAATATCCAGATTGTTTTTCTTGAGAAAAAAAAAATTTGTAATTCAAAGTCCTGGGGATAAAATGGGAAAATTTGGTAATTTTGAATACCGAGGGTTTTAAAATCGGTTTTGAAAAGTTTAAAAATCAAATCTGGATTGACAATTTTGAAAATCAGGAGTTCTGGATCTCAAACTGACATGCTATGCAATGAAATGATGCAAAGCGTTCATGCAATGCGATGCAAAGACATGTTTCAGTGAAATGTCACTCTGAGCTCGGACTTGGAAATTCTAACTTTTTGTCCAGAAAGAGGATTTTGAATTTTTGCAATTTGAAGATGTCTCTGAACCTAAATATGGAAATTTTGAGGCTCAAGAGTGAAATTTAGGACTTTCTGCCAGGTTCAGTCTTTAAAAATGACTATTTTGCCCTTCATTGCTTCTGGAGAACTGAAATATGCCGATTAAGGGCAATGTCAAGAATGTGAGTGAAAATTTGGAGTGTTTACAGATGCCCCTCTTTACTACTAAGTCAGCTTATGGTCGAGCTTAGTGGCAAAGAAAACACACCAAATTTGGGCTATATAAAAATGCCCTAGTTAGAAGGATCTGCCTGGGTATGAAGAAAATTAGCCCGAGGAAGATGGTAGATGTGAAATGGAGAAATGAAGAGGAAAGACTCACTCTGTGAGAGTGAAATTCAAGTTTATGCCCTTAACCTGGATGGGACAGAAAATGCTTCGTATGGAACGAAGCTCAGGCTTTGACACTTAACCTGATCGGGTAGAAAATGGAATACCTCATTGAAGGAGGCTCAGGTTTATACCCTTATCCTGATCGGGCGGAAAATGGAATACCTCTTCAAAGGAGGCTTAGGTTTGTACCCTTATCCTGATCGGGCGAAAAATGGATGGAATCCTCGAAAGAAGAGACCACGATGGAACCTTCGGATTTTGCATAATAAATCCGACAGGGGTTTTGCAAGAGGAAGGAAAATGGGGTCCCTAAAGCTTGAAAATGGATTGATCTTGGACGTCTCATTGCTGAGACTAAAATCAACTTTTGAAATTGCCTTTTGCGAGAAAATGATTGGTGGTTCGACCTTGAACCGAAATGGGACTGTCTATGGTGGGACAGTGGGGACACAGGGAAGTGTGCAAATCTGAGAGTTTATGCTCTCAAAGAAGGGAAGGAAACAAATCCTTAAGAGGGATGTAAAATTGGTGTCAGGATGTATCAAGGACGGATATCAAGCTCTCACTTCATGTCAGGATAACTAGAAAATATTGTCAAAATATTGAGAATTCTGTTGTTGATTCAAAGTTTTTGAAGATGTTGCACATTATTGCAAAGATATTTCTTACTTTCTACCCAAAGCATTACCTCCAAACAAGGTTCACTTCGGAGAATCGAGACTTGAAATCCAAATTGCTTGCAATTGACCTTCTTTAAGGAAGCTATCAATTTCCTTGATATGAACAGGAAAGATAATTTGATATTATGAAAGCAGTTGATGAAAGGATATTGATAATAGAATTTCACAAATTTAAAGAAATTCTTGGTAGATTTGGCAGTTTGATATCCTGGGAGCTTCTCTCATGATAATCTTGCTGCACTCTTTTGGCTCTTTAGTGTTTTGGCTGCATTTTCCTTCATTTTGGAGATGTTCTGACTTTTCTCTCTTTCTTTTTCCTCTCTTGCTCTCTTTTGGGGAAGGGTACGTCACAAGCTCCTTCAACTTGGAGATGTTTCGATCCTTCCTAGACGATGGGTTTGGAGATCTTTGGATGATAGCTGAAATTAAATATCTTTTAGGGATTGTCGAGAGGTTCATCGCATCTGCCTTCATCTTGACAGTGCTTTGGACTTTCCCTGGAAGGATCCGTCACAAACTCCGTCATCTTGGAGATGTTCCGAATCTTCTTTGGCCCCGGGGTCTACTCGCTTAGTTCGCCTTCATCTTGACGACAAGTGAGAGATCCCTTTTGCGGATACTTAACTGCAGCTTAGGTGATTCTAAGGAGACAGGACTTGGGTGAATGCTCTCTTTTCTAGCGCTCAGGATATTTTCACTGCCTCGTCTTTTCAAGAATAGTCTTTAAAGATGTGCCATTGACTGCGATCAATATCAATCATTTATGGCTTTGCAATAACTCTGAATCTTCTTTGCTGGCCATATCGAGGATTTATCCTTCATCCTTTTGGTTGGTCAATAGAAAGAATTTGAGTTTTTAATCTCTTCTCGCAAAAGCTTTACTCTTTTGGAAGTAATGCTGAAGGTAAACTGAAATAAAGATTTGTGCAATAAAGATTCTGAAATCAACAATTAATTGATTGACAAATTGACAAAATTTTCTTGAACTCCCTAGTGAAAGTGAGTATTTGCAATCTGGCTCAACACATCCATGACGAAAATTCTCCTCTCTTTTTCTCCAAAAAGAGAGACTCAGGCTTAGCCCTTACCTGAATGGGAAATGGAGAATACTCCTCTCTTCCCTCAAGAGGAGGTGTTTGCAAAACGAACTTTCGAAGAGAAATTAAGCTTCTGTCAAAGCTCCCTAATATTAGGCTTCTCTTATGGAAAGGGGGCTGATAATGGTGAGGTCTGAAAATTGGGTCATGAAAGGAATGAATCCATCACACTCTACCTGCAAAGAGGGTCCTTCATGACGAAAAATGGCCTAGTATGAAATTGGGAGGTTATAAGAAAAACGAGTCTCCGTCGAGCCTCTCCTTTAAAAGGGTTCCTTGTGTGAAATTGGAAATTGTTTTGCAAACGGTTCACAAAGACACGAGTCCCTTCAAACTCTCCCTAACAGGGGCTAAGTGAACAAATTGGATAGTACGCGAAAAAAACGAGCTCCCTCGCACTCTCCCTAAACGGGTCTTTCGCAAGAGAAAATGATCGAAATTGGATATTGAAATTTAATTGACGCAAAGGTCGAAATTGGAAATTGGAAAATTGCTTATTTGGAAATTGGATGACCCGAAAGTCGAAATTGGATAATTGAATGACCTAATGGTCGACAATTGGGAATTAATAGACCAAAAGGTCGAAATTGTGTGACCCGAAGGTCGGAATTGAGAATTGAGTGACCCGAAGGTTGAAAAATAGAAATTAAATGACTTGGAGGTCAAAATTGAGAATTAAGAATTAAGAATTGAGAATTGAAATTGGAAATTGGGTGACCCCAGGGGTCGGAATTGGAGAATTGCATGATCTAAAGATTGAAATTGGAAATTAGTGGGTAAAATATCAAATTTGAGCAATTGACAGACCGTGATGGTTGAACTGACTTGGATTGATCAAAGGAGAATGATGAGTTCGAGTCAGAGCTCGAATAAAATATAGAGATCACGAATCGGAACCCGGATCAACAAAAGAAAATGATGTGAAATAAAACCTGAGCTGGAACTCGTTTTTTTCGAAAAGTTTGGGATTTTGAAAATGTACCAGTTTAAACATTGGATTTTGAAACAATACCAGTTCGAGCACTGGGTTTTAGTTCAGTATGGGTGATTACCTTCCAATTTTGAATCATTAGAAATTGTGATGGGACTGTTTGTTGAAATCCCAATACTGACTGAATTGTTGTTAATGTAGTTGAATGCAAATGAATATGAATTGATGCACATGAATGCACAAGTGCGTGAAATGAGGAATTTGTTTATCCTGCCTGCATACAGAACAAAATTTTAAAAATGCCCCAGTGTAATTGGGAAAGAAAGTTGAATCATTATTTGAAGGAAACAGGAAGATTACAAGAGGAGACTAAATGTTTCAGGTGTAGAACTTTTTCAAGTGTCGAGCATTAATGGGATCTGGCAATTCTACCCCATCGGCGTTGATGAGCCAATATGAGTTGCGGGGTAATGCTTCTTTAATGACATATGGGCCTTCCCAATTTGGCGACCATTTACCGCCAGGATGATGCTTGAGATAGGCTGTGGATCGAAGCACTAACTCATTGACTTTGAATCTTCTTTTGATGACAGACTTCGCATACTTCCTGGCTACTCTCTGGCGATAGGATTGAGCATGTTCTGCTGCTTTCAGCCTTCTCTCATCGAGCAAGTCTAACTGTACCAGTCGCTGTTGCTGATATTGATCAAGAGGTAATTGCAGAAGCGATGCAAATTTCAAAGCGGGCTTCTGAACATGTAGCGGCAACACTACTTCTGTACCATAGACCAGTTCTGATGGGGTAGCATTCGTTGGAGTGTGAATAGTAGTCCGGTAGGCCCATAGTGCATCGTGGATCTTCTCATGCCAATCACGACCTGTTTTCATAGTTCGCTCAAAGATACGAATTAAGATCTTGTTAGTGGCTTCTACCTGACCATTCCCTTGAGGATAATATGGGGCAGAGAAATGATGATAAATCTTGAACTTTGAGCAGAATGTCTTCATTCTTTCATTCTTGAAATGACTGCCATTATCTGATACAATGTCATGCGGGATGCCGAAACGACAAAGGATGCTCTTGTGAATAAAAGAGACCACATGTCGACCTTCTACTGTGCGAAGAGTGATAGCTTCTACCCACTTGGTGAAATATTCTATTGCGGCAAGGAAATATTTATGGCCATTTGAAGCTGAAGGAGTGATGGGACCTACAACATCGAAGGCCCACATAGAGAACGGCCATGGAGAGACAACAGACTGTAAATAAGTTGCCGGAGCATGAATAGAAGGTGCATGTATTTGACATTGCACACACTTCTTCACATAATGATAACAGTCTTGTTGCATAGTCTTCCAGTAGTACCCTGCTCTTATGATTTGCTTGACAAGGGTTTGGTAGCCGACGTGGCCACCACAAATGCCTTCGTGTGCTTCTCGCACGACTTCTTTGGCTTCTTCTTCATCTAAACATCTGGAATACTCTGAGCTGAATCCACGACGATAAAGGACATTGGACAAAATGAAATATCGAGTGGACATACGCTGGATTGCTCGCTGCTCTTTCTTTGAGAGTTCTGGAGGAAATTCGCCGGTTTCTATGAAAGTTTTGAGGTTGTAATACCAAGGCTTTTTCCTTTGCTCAGCTTGGTTTATATGTTCTGTTGGAAGGAAAACAGGTTGGTCAAGTCTGCCAATTTCAAAAGAGCGACAAGATTCTCCATTCTTGAATGCCATAATGGAGCCTAAACTGGCTAGGCTATCGGCCACTTGATTAAAATCTCTCTTGATGTGGAATAACTGAAATTCTTCAAACTTGCTGACAAGAGCTGAAACAATTTTCTGATAAGGGAATAACTTCTGATCTTTCACTTGCCATTCGGCTCGAACTTGATTAACGACGAGTAATGAGTCACCGTAAGCGTGCACTCTCTTGACATTAAAGTCTAGTAGAATTTTTAGACCTTGAATCAGGGCTTCATACTCAGCCATATTATGGGTACATTGAAAATCTAACTTGAGAGAAAATGGAATCATTTCTTTCTCTGGAGTGATTAATAAAATTCCAATGCCTATTCCAGCCATATTCTTTGAACCATCGAAAAATAAATTCCAGATTGGAGATTGCTGGACATTGCAAATTTGCTCGTCAGGGAAGTCATCTTCGGCTTTTACTTCTTCTGCCAGAGGAAAATCCGCCAATTGATCTGCAATTGCCTGGCCTTTGATTGATTGCTGCGAGACATATTCTAAGTCATACTGCATCAATAAGACTTGCCATTTTGCGACTCATCCGCTGAGGAAAGGTTGTTCCAAGATGTATTTGAGAGGATTGAGTTTGGACAAGATTTTGACTTCTGATGCTAGCAGGTAGTGTCTTAGCTTCTGACACATCCATACCAGAGCTAGGCAGGTCTTCTCTATGTGAGAGTATTTCTTTTCATAGTCTATGAAAGTCTTACTCACATAATAGATGGCGTGCTCTATCAAGCTGCCTTCTTTATACTGCGCCAAGAATCCGCCGCATGCAACTTGATTAACTGAGATGTATAACAAAAGAGGTTTTCCCAATTCTGGCGGCTTCAAGATAGGAGGATTGAGAAGATACTTTTTGATTCGATCGAACGATTGCTGACATTCTGGTCCCCATTCGAACTTTACTCCTTTTCTGAGTAAGTGGTTGAAAGGTTCACATCTCATCGCCAAGTTGGAAATAAATCGCCGGATTGATTGCATGCGTCCCTGAAGGCTACGCAACTCTTTGAGATTTTTCGGGGGTGGCATATCAATGATAGCTTTTGCTTTGGCTGGGTCGACTTCAATTCCCTTTTTGCTAACCAGAAAACCCAATAATTTGCCTGATTCGACTCCAAAAACACACTTTTGCGGGTTAAGTCTTAACTTGTAAAGAATGAGTTGCTTAAAGACTTGATCAAGGGCTTCGAGGTGATCTTCTCCCTCTTTAGATTTCACGAGAATATCATCAACATACGCATCCATGATTTTGCGCATTTGATCGTGAAAGATAACGACCATTGCCCGTTGATATGTTGCTCCAGCATTCTTAAGCCCAAAAGGCATAACTGTATAGCAAAAAGTGCCCCAAGGCGTAGTAAAGGAAGTTTTAGATTGGTCGCGGGTGGCCAACTTAATCTGGTTGTAGCCGGAATATCCATCTATGAAGGAGAACATGGCATGTTCTGCTGTGCTGTCAATCAGAAGATCAATGCTTGGCAGTGGATAGTCATCCTTCGGAGTTGCCTTGTTGAGATCTCTGAAGTCTATGCAAATCCTGACTTTGTCGCTTTTCTTTGGGACAATGACGATATTGGCTAGCCAATCTGGATAGTCAATAGGTCGGATAAATCCTGCTTTGAGCAGATCTTCAAGTCCTTCTTTGACTTGTTGCTCTATTCTAGGATCCATTTTTCTCAGCTTTTGCTTAACTGGCTTTACATCTGGCTTCAAAACGAGTCGATGTTCGACCAATTTGGGATCTAAGCCCGGCATATCTTCATATGTCCATGCAAAAACTTCTTCACGTTGCTTGAGAAAATTTGTAAGCCTTTTTTTCTCTTCCGGACTTAAACTGGTACCGATCTTGAGAATCTTGGGATCTTCCTCCGAGCCGATATTGACATCTTCAGTAGGATCTTGTACTAGAGCGGATGGTTCGTCTTGCTTCTGAGTTGAGGCGAACTCTGGTAATTCCTGAAGAGACGGATCAAATTCTGCATAATCATCTAATTGTTTTGCAATCTTGTCATCTCCTGTGCTTGCTTTGACTCGATGAATTGCTGCCGATTTCTGGAAAACCTTTGGATTGATAACGAGTTTCTTGATTGCGCGGGAAGACATTTCTGAAATTTTGGATAAGAAATGGGATTTAGGAAAAATCGTCCATCATACGACAAGCAATCATTTAAAAAGAATTATGCATAAAATGACATTTGAGTTATATAATGAGGAGATGGAGACAAAAGAGGCAGATGGCATCCAGATAGACAAAGAAAATTGACATTTTATTGATTTGAATTGATAAAAGACATTGAGACATTTATTTTGAAAGGAATAGAAATGAAATGCAACAACGATTCTCAATGTGCCCCTTTAACAAAAACAGTCTTCTTTGGTGAGCTCCCGCCGGAAAACCCTAATCCTGCCCTGTGGGGACGATGCTTTTGGATCATTGGCTCGACACGACCATCTTCATTTTTGCCTAGTCCTTTAAAGGGTTGATAATCATGCCTCAGAAGTAAATCAAATCCCTTTCTTACTTTCATGAATTGTGGAAACAATGGATGATCTTTGACAGTGTCGTAGCTGACACGACCTCCAATCTTGAAGAACTTGGGACCTTTCCATCGGGTCATGGCTACAGTGTGCAGAGATAATTCTGATGTTGCCGGGAGTATCTCCTGACTTTCTTTGAGACTGATTTCTTCATTCTCTCTGATGCTAGGAATATCTGCAGTGAATGATGGTCGAGAAATCATAGGCTGTGGGAGTCTTTCTTCCGGGTCCTCCCGAAGCACTGTGGTAATCATTCCACCTTTGGACCATTTTACGCATTGATGCAAAGTGGAAGGCACTGCATTTGCATTATGAATCCACGTCCTTCCGAGCAACAAATTGTAGGTGGGTGGCACATTGACCACATGAAAAAGCACTGAATGCACAGAATAGTTGATGAACACTTCTAGGAATATCTTCCCTTTTGCCGTTTGACCATGGTTGTCAAACCCATAGATGGTAATAGGATCTGGAATGTATTCTTCTTCCTTAATGCCTAGTGCCTTTGCGGTCATTTCAGAACATATATTGAGGCTGCTGCCTCCATCTACTAGCACATGGGGTACTGTCATTCCCCTTACCCGAACGACGATGTAAAGAGCATTATTGTGAAAGGAATGAGGCTTTGGAAGGTCTTCATCCGAGAAAGTGATTGGCGCGTTGGTCATAGCCGAATTCACTATTTGTGCCATGTCTTCAGGAGTGGTACTGGGCTTAACTTTGATCTTTCTGAGCAGATCATCCAGTACTTGCTGATGCTTGCAGGAACTCTTGGCTAAGTCAAGAATGAAAACATTGGACAAAGCGGTCAGAGGTCTCTGACTTGTATTCTCCGGCTTGGGCTTGATGATTTGATTGAGAAAATCAGGAAGTCCCTTTGACTTGGGGCTGACTTTACAGGTGCTTCAAAAACTTTCATTTTGCCCAATGCTGAGATTAGATCCATCTTCTTAGAATCAGGAGTTGCTTGTCGAAGCACTGACACCTGATGTTGAACTTGTAGATCTTGTGTAGAACACGGCTTGATGTGTTCGTGAGGCAGGAATGGTTGGGCAGACACTACTGCTGTGGTGTGTGAAGGAAAAGGCTGCTTAAGAATGTCCATTTTTTCTTCTTCTTCTCCTTCTATCAATAGATTCTTCTCAATGAGATCTTGCACGATGTTCTTGAGAACGAAACAGTTCTCAGTGCTGTGTCCTACTGTTCTGTGGAACTTACAGAATTGATCCTTCCATTTCCCCATAGGCACAGGGGGATCAGCCAGTCTTGGCAACTTGACAATTTCCTTCGACAACATATACTCGAGCACATCTTCGAGTGATTGGTCGAGAGGAGTAAATTTTCGGTCATAACTCCATCCTTCATGTTTAACTTTTTCACGTAGTTTCGGCCCTTGGTCTTGCTGAGAAGGCTTGCTGTATTGAGGAGCAGGCTTCATTTTCTGATCTCCTTTATTATTGGAATTGTTTGTGCCATAGCAGTAATCTTTCTTCTGCCCTTTGTACTGATTTCGGCTATTGTTGTTGTTGTTGTTGGCAGAGAAAGTGAAGTGAGCTTTCTTCTTCTGCTCACCTTGGGGGTTACTCTTGGAAAAAGTGAAGCCTTCATAGACTCCATTCTCTACGCTTAGCTCGAGCCATTCTGCTCGCACAGTTAATTCAATGAAGGTCCTGGACGGTGCAGTAGAGATTAATCCTCTTAAAGGTTGAGAAAAGTTGTTGAGGATCAATGACAAAGCATGCCTTTCAGATATGGGATCTCTCATTTTGTTGCAGGCTGACCTCCATCTGTGAATGAAATCTCGTGCTTTTTCATTCTCATTCTGCCTCAGACTGCAGAGATGACTTAATGTCGGGAGTGCTTCTGTGTTGAACAAAAAGCGTTCAATAAATAAATTCACCACTTTATCGAACTCCTTGAGCTCGATGGGATTGATATGCTCAGCATACCATTTAGCTGCAACTCCTTCCAAGCTGCGAGGGAAACACAGGAACAATGCTCGGTTGTTCCTTTTGAACCTAGAGCATTCTGCAAAGAAAGTGGCGAGATGGGCTTTCGGATCACCAGAACCATCAAACTTGATAAATTTTCGGGGAAGGTTTTCAAGATCATCATCCCCTTCGAGGCCGTCATAGAAGTCCTCACTGGTAAAGACTTTCTTGCCCTTGTCACGGGCTTGGAGATCCTTAACAACTCGGGCCATTTCCCTAAATTGTGACTGCAGAGGTTCTTTCGTGACTTGATTCTTTGATTTGCGGCTCTTCCTTTGTTCTCGCCCACGTTTCTGAAATGCCGGAGGCACTTCATATTCTTCCTCAATGTCTTCAGTTGATTCGGATTCATCTGAGATTTCTTCTGACTGAATCTGCTTCTTGGGAACCTTCTTACTCTTGTGCCCGTGGAACTTTTCTCTGAATTGATTTTTTTCTGCACTAGTCCCAGCCTGTTCACTCATCATTTTATTCATCATCTTTCGGAACATGGCATACATTTGAGGGTCTATGCCGTCATCCTCTTGTTGCTGCTCTTGACTCTTCTCGGATCGGGGGGAGCCCATCTCTTCTTCTGAGGCTAACGAGTACTGCGATGTCGTTGTTCTTTTTTGTCTGAACCATCAAATGTTATGGATGCTCTCATATTTTGCTGCGGATGCTCTCTGCAGAGCAAAGACCTGATTAGATTATGAAGGAATTGGCTTTTGGAAGAAATATTTATTAAAAATATGGTAGACAATTTAAAGAAGATATCTCATTACTAGGGACTGAGTCGTCGCGAGAATCACGATAATTGTGTTGTCGACTCTTTTAGCACGAGAAACAAACAACGAAAATATGCCTTGTTACCTAGGCGAGGTCGTCAAACCACAATAAAAAAAAGAGAGAATTTTATTGAAATGAGAAAACATGATTTTATTAATCTTGACAAAGAGGTGGAGGACAAACAATTTGCCACCATTCACGATAATCAGCAGACACTCTAGGACCAGGAAAAATTTTAAGAGAGACAAAGGAATCCCAGTCGTAGCGGGCAGAATGATATGCCCCGGACCATTGTGCGGAAGTGAGATCAAACTCTGCCATAACTCCTGATAACAATCGGACTTTGACGTACTGCTGTCTCTGGGAGAACTGCCGAACACATCTCTCTGGTTGGTAGTAAGTGCAGAAGAATGGTCCCAGTAACTTGAACCTCTTGCCATAAGCATAGGTGTATCTGGGAGGAGATAGTTGCCGATCAAAATAATCCCAGACTACATCATCTTCTTGAATGTTGTTGATCATAGACCGGTACTGTGCCACTGGAAGAAGTTCTTGACCATTATATCTAAAAGAGCTTGCTCGGGCTGGAACATGCTGAAAGAACCAGGATTGAAGTGCGTAGATGCATCCTTCAACTAAGATGGATTCCCCAAGTGAGAATCGGGTCAAACCACGATATAGGAAGGTGAGCGCTGCCATGGCTATGGAGAGACAATTGGTTTGCCGACTTCCCCATCTTCTCATGAGCTGGATTATTCTGATGTCCATGTAGTTTTGTCCATCTGGGAAGATGGATAATCCTACAGTGCATAAAACCATTGCATTCTGAATCCTTTCTTTAGCTGTCCTGGATAGCGAACTGACTTCAACGAAGGTCCCGTACTGACGATATAACTCGAGCAGATCGACATATTCATTCCCCTCTAACTGGATCAAGGGCCAGGATCGGCGGCCTGTCATACGAGCTAAGGAGTCTCAGGGGTCCAAACCCTTGACATTGATCAGGAATTGATGTTCTAATGGATCGCTTGGCTGACCGGCTGGTTCTGGCAACCCCATGATTTCTGAAAATTCATCCATTAAAACGGTCATCTCTCCCCATGGGAACCAGAATGTACATGTCCGAGGATTCCATCGCTCCGCCATTGCATGGATCAAGTTGTCGTTGATGGTCTGCTTCCCAACTGCTGACGCCAATTCTAATCCGCACTCGCTCAAATGGTCCGGGAACATTCGGGAAAAACTTTTTAGCCAGGAATAATACCACCGGGGAATGAAAGTTCCGGTGCTAAGGGCTCGATGTTCAGGACGACCTTGTCGCACCTCGAAGGAGATATGACCTTCAGGAAAGATAGGATCGACTTGACTGGATGCCATTGAACTGAAAATAGAAGAAGACTTAGAATGAGACTAAGGAAATTGTGAAATTTTGGAAAAAATTTGCAGGCAGGACAAAAAATGTAGCTGGAAAATTTGAGATCCAGTAGAAAGGTAGAATGTAAAATTACCTGGAGTTTTGAAAGAAATGGGATATTTGAGAAAATCATCCAGGGTTTGAGAAAAATATCTCATGCAAAATAAGGATATTTGAAAAAGGCCTAATAAGTTGGAAAACATTGGAAAATATAAAGAATTGAGGAAATAACACACATACAATCACATCCTGCACAAACATTTATGCACATTCAGCATTCCCTAAAAGGCTGACTCTAAATGCATCCATTTGAAAACAGTTGTAGGACCCTAATCCTAACTCTAGGTTCAGATCATCTTTGTCCAATCCAGTTATGCCGATATACCCGAACCGAAACCCGAGGTACGTGGCATATAATTTAAACTCCGGTTCTAAGGTAAGGTTTTCCAACATCCTTGAGCGCCTACCGATATACTTCGGACTGTCGCCCGCGGTACGTGGTAGGGGGGTATTAACCCAAATAATTGGCCCAGTTGTGAGGCTCTGTCCCGAACTAGGGTTCTGGAAGAGAGCCCAACAACGTGAAGACCGAGTAATGATAGGTAATTGAGGTTTTGAAAAATGATCACATGCAAGAAATAGAGGGCTCTAAGACCTAGAGAGATAGATTTTGAAAAATCATTGAAGAAGCATACATTATTTGCATTCAGATCCTAAATTGAGGAGAGTTATATTTAGACCTAAGTTTATGTAAACATGAAAATATCTCCTCAATATAGTCCTACCAAACCATGCCTAAGCTATATGAAGTCAATGTCAACTAGGTCAGAATATAGGCTCCTAGGTTCACATGATATTGAAAGTAAAAGAGCTGACATTTTGTGAACATAATTTCGATAATTGAACTAAGTCAAGCATAATTTAGATCAGACAAGGACAGGTCCCATCACGGTCGCCAAACCTGTTATCGTCGAAAAAAATTTTCCCGTCTTCCCTTCCTTGCGGAAGAGAGAGGGAAATGGTTTCGCGATTCAAACTTGACCGGATTTTAGAAATTGTTTTGAAATACTCGCCTCCATTTTTGAAAATTGCGGGAAAATCCATAGGATAGGGCTCGACCTGTCGGTACGCGGTTCGACCGTTCCTGTCGTCTTCAATAGGGGTAATCGAACCAAGGACCAAAATTGTGCTTGACTTAATGAAATTACCGAAATCGTGTTCTATCCTAAATGCACAGAGAGTTCAGGCATGTGCTATGAGAGTTTTGAAAAATGTAAATTGGAAAATATAATGTATGCTTAGAAAACATTTGGAATTGAAAAGCATTTCTCAGGAAAAAAATGGAAATCAATCTCTCAGGAAACTCAGACGAAGAAGGTTTGAAAATCTCGGGAAAAATTATAAAGACTTAGAAAATCTTGAAGAGATGAGAATCTAGAGAAAATCTTGAGAAAATTTATAAGGATTTGGAAAATCATGAAGAAGTGAGAATCTCAGGAAAATTCTGAGAAAGTTTAGAAAGACTTAGAAAACCATGAAGAAATGAGAATCTCAGGAAAACTGAAGGAATTCTTGAGAAAAGATGAACATTTGAAAAGGAAAGCACTTGTTGAGAAAATGCAGACTTTTAGAATTTTTTTAAGAAAAGGATAGAAAACTTATGGGAAAGTTCTTTGGAGAAGGAAATTCAAAACATAGGCAATTGAATTCCTGAGAATCTTGTCTTTGAAGTGTCTGCAAATCAGCTTTTTTATTTTTGAGAAAGATGAAAATTCCCTTTGAAAATAGATATTAAGAAAATAACTTTTAAGAAAAATCACGGGAAAACTTTGATTTGAGAAATCCAACTCTGAATATCATCATAGTTTCTTGAGAAAATCGATTCCATGAAGTGAAAATCTTTTGAGAAAATCATGAGAAAACGAATGATGCAAATGATTTGAATGAATGAATGCACTTTGAAAAGATTTCTGAAAAATTGGTTGGAAAAATGTGGATTAAGCCAAAGTAAATCCTTCATATATTCTGACTGTGGCCATGAATATATTTAGGGTTTATTTGAGTTAATTCACAATATGTTGAAAACATTGGAAATATGAGGTGCATTTTCAAGATAGCCTAAGAGTGTAGGCTCAATGTGACTGGTAGAGAGATGATGGATCTGGGTCTCGTCCATATTCCGATTAGGGCCGTAAATATGGACTCCACCGAGTTCATCAACTCTCTAAGAGTTGGTGCACGTGCCATTCGTGTTCATCCACGGTGAATTTGGAAAATTGAGATATATGCATCATATAATCAGGATATTACTGAAATCAAACTATATGAGATGCAACCTAATCTAAGCAGTAAAAGTAAATCTTATTCCAAAGTTTACATTGGATTGTTACATTGCATAACATAAAGTAAAAGAAAATTGAAATGGAGCCAAGGAATCAGCATCTTCTAGAGTTTCCTGCAAAATGAGAGTTAGTACAAAATAACCAAGGAAATGGACATATATACTATATATAGCAAAGATATACAAGCAAATGTAGAAATACTTGAATTTATGATGAATGATATATGATAATGAAGATATATTCACAAAAAGTAAGAGAAAAGAAAATATATGTGATAACAAGTTCACATGAAGGGATATATACATGTATATATAAGTATATATATACATATATATATATATACACATATACATATATACGTATACATATAGGTAGATATACAATAGATATACATATATATAGATATATATGTACATATAATGAGAAAATATATATGTTTAATGGAAATTCCATATAATGGATAAAACCAGAAATTACAGGTATATACAGTTTCTGTAGGCAATTTTACACAGTCATATTTCTCAAATTACAACATATTTTTCAACAAATTCGGGTATGGAGCTTCCCTATATATCAACAACGAAACTTGTAAAAGATGGTCAAGAAATCATGAACGGATATTAAAATATCCATCCATGAACGTGGCCAAATATCAAGACTGCACTTCCGCAGAAAATCATATTTATGGCATAAGATCAAATTGGTTTATAGGTTGAGTGCCTTATAGGCACTTCCACAAGCTCAACCTTCTAACTCTATACTGACTTTATACTTTTTTATCACTTTAGTTCTACAGCCCCCATTGGCAGTACCTCACTGTACTTCTAATTGAATACCTACACAGGTCATGCTAATACCAAACATTGTCATTTGCTTGAACTCTGAAAATTACAACTCTAATCCGGGGCACAAAATAAAACTGCTCTGAAAAAACCCACTTTTGATGATATAAGTGGTTAAATGTCACCCAAAACATGATCTGCACTCATGGATACAGCTATTATCAACTGGATTAAACTCATATCACTTGTAAACAACCAGGTTAATCTGCAAAAATCTTAGGCCTCACTGCTGTAGCTTCAGCATTTTAACCTAACTAGTAAAATTTAACAGAAAAAAAAATAAAACACCAGCTTCATTCATACCACCAATTACATAAAATTTATTATCCATGGAACACCCAAAACAATGCTGCCTCTATTTTTTTTTTTTTTTTAAAAAAGCGGAAAAAGTTAAAGCTTAGGCAGATAGCACCACCAAATATGATAGTTCAACAATCAGACTATTGTTGAAAAGTTGAATCCTGTAACAAAACAATATCAGAAGAATATAGCTCCAAACAAAAGCAACTCAGTACCACCTTCAAAGTTCTCAATCACCATAACAGTACCATTTATTTCCAATCAACCACAATAAGACATAACAAACTACCTAAATGTGTCACTATTCCCATAAATTAAGCTTATTTGCTACTAGAAACTGCTTCACGAATTGCTATCGGATAGAACCATAGCTACTGCTCTAACTAAAGCACGTTCATGGTTCCCTCACTTCTGCTACGACGCATAGAATTTCCCAGTTGCATACTAAGAAGTCTGCTGTCCAAGTTTTAAGGATAGTTTGCAAGGCAAATCTGGGAGCTGCCTCCAAAGTCCAGGACTTGGAAAATGTTCCCACCAGTGATGCTGTCCACTTGCTAATATTATAACTGAAGCTTCACTAATCCTGACCTCTCTTCATATCCGGAACTTTTCACCAGAGCTAAATATCGCTTGTTTATACAACTAAGTTTTCGATATTCAAATCTAGGAACCCTGGCAAGGATCAAAAGTGCGAGTTCCTCGATAAGCAAAGGACTGTAGGAGTAATCTGCATCTTGAGGTTCATCACTAGAGTCTATAGTGGTTTCCTCCATGTTAGAACTAACTAGGTGCTGATCTGAAGTTTCATCAGGTCCTGATCGTTTTCAATATCATGTCTCTTTCAGAGGCAAATTACAGTGATCCAGATATCTCCCTCAAAACTATTGGAACAACAAACCTAGCATACCTATCAGCACATGATTGTGTGTATGTGTGTGTGAGAGAGAGAGATTGTGGCTGAAACAAGAACAAAATGGCAGATGGAAATTTTAGTTGGATATTAGAGATTCTTAGAGAACATCCTCAAACAGAACATATTCTGGAATTATTAGTTAAGTATAGATTCAGCAAATAAAGAAAAAGAATTTTTTTTTACTGATAACAATTACAGAGACAACATATTCTGTTAATGTGTGACGTTGGAATGAAAGATTCAGTCCATGAAAAGGACTAACCTCTCATCCAATTAATTTTGATTCTCCAAAATATTTACTTTGAACCTATGCCTCATGCTAAAACTCACGCATATTCACAGCATAGTCATCCCTGCCCACAATTGACAATAACGTCTGATTTAATAAAACATAGACAAAAGGTGCAAATCCTTGTTGAATCACATTACCTAGTGATCTCTTGTGTTAGTTGAATCCGTAACTTGTAAATGGATGCAGAGGAATTCCAGTGGGAGCAGAATTTGCAGATCCTCCTCTTCTCGTTGGCAGAAAAGAAATGGCTTAAAACCTTGTGACTTCCCCTCAGCTTGTAGATCCCTTGTTGGATTGGCTGCTGTTTCTATTGCTGGGCTGAAGTGGGAGGGGAAAACCTGATGGAGGTCCTGCGGGTGAGGTGAAATAGAGGTGAAAGGGGAAATGCTGGAGGGTTAGGGGCAAAGGAAAGGTAGGCGATAAAGGCTGAATCTCTGCTACAACTGAAGGATGGTGGATTGAAAAAGATGCAGACGTTGGCTGGGCTGAAGGAGAGCTCCCCGCACTGGCTGGCTTGCCTTCTTTTTTTTCTGCAGGTGGGCTGAAGGCAGGATGAAGACGTGGCTGGGCCTCCGCTGAAGATGGCTCTCGATCCCTAAATGGCTGGGGCTGAATCCCCTGAAAATGCCTCTCCCCTTTCCACTTTGAGCTTCCTGCCAAAAACCGAAAATCCAAATCAAAAGATCCTCCTCTCTCGTGAATGCCCTGTCCCCCTCTTTTTAAAACTTTCCCTTCTCACAAGAAAACGCAGCCCTCCCTTCCGTTACAAATTTTTTTTTTTTTGAAAACTTTTGAAATTTTTGTAACTGAATTTTGAAAACTCGCCGTTTTAGGGTCTGGGCAAAATCTTAGGTTTTTAAAATCATTTTGGGTTTGTTGACCTAAGTCTTAGATAACTAAGCCTTTTAGGCAAGTTCGGCTGTGATTTTTTTTTCTTTAAAACTGTTTCTAAAATGAATAGTGATATCATAAAAAAAAATTTAATGATAATAATAAATGGGAGATGCCACCTCAGCCATCTTAAAAAAAAATTTGTTGAAAATAAAGCTTTATTTTGTTTTATAGAATCCTTTATTTTAAAATAGGGTGCCCCATGTGTGTGGGCCCACTAACTAAAATATAAATAAATAAATATTGAGAAAAAAGAAAAATTTACAAAATGAACTTCGGGTGGGTCCAGCTTGAGAATAGGAAACTTACCTGGGGGTCTTAGTATGATGCTAGTTAAAAGGTGGGTCCCGCTCAAGATAAAACATTATTTATTTTCAAGAATTTGGAAAAATTGGTTTTTCAGGACAAAAATATAGATAAAATAAATGTAAAATTTTTTGTAAGGAGATTTAAAATCTTTTTGCAAAAAGTTTTGAGTTAAAATCTTTAAAATCAATATCCAAATATCCAGATTGTTTTTCTTGAGAAAAAAAAAATTGTAATTCAAAGTCCTGGGGATAAAATGGGAAAATTTGGTAATTTTGAATACCGAGGGTTTTAAAATCGGTTTTGAAAAGTTTAAAAATCAAATCTGGATTGACAATTTTAAAAATCAGGAGTTCTGGATCTCAAAGTGACATTCTATGCAATGAAATGATGCAAAGCGTTCATGCAATGTGATGCAAAGACATGTTTCAGTGAAATGTGACTCTGAGCTCAGACTTGGAAATTCTAACTTTTTGTCCAGAAAGAGGATTTTGAATTTTTGCAATTTGAAGATGTCTCTGAACCTAAATATGGAAATTTTGAGGCTCAAGAGTGAAATTTAGGACTTTCTGCCAGGTTCAGTCTTTAAAAATGACTATTTTGTCCTTCATTGCTTCTGGAGAACTGAAATATGCCGATTAAGGGCAATGTCAAGAATGTGAGTGAAAATTTGGGGTGTTTACAGTGAGATATCCTTGCATCAAATACTCGTTAGATACATGACAAAGCATATCCAGTCATAATATAACATTTTTCATAAAGACATATTATCATATCATATTAAATCAAATATGACAGTGTATCATATTGTGTGTCATCAAAATATAGTTTCTCAACAACTCGTGCGTCACAAAGCAAAACAAAGGAAAAACAAAAAAATCTTCAAGGGAGATAGAATTCTTACCTGGCCTGTTGTTATTGCTGAGATTAAAGACCCTTTTGTCTATCAAAGGAGAAGCGAAGGAGAAATTGGTTTCGTTGTAGGGGCGATCTCCTTTCAGTAACCCAAGAAGGAGCAGAGGAAATGGAAAAGGGTTTTCGAGAGATGAACGATGATGGCTAAGGGAGGGATGAGAACGAATCTTGTAGTTCTGCAGGGATTCTGGGTGAAGGATAGGAAATGCACATGGATGGGTGAGAACTGATGCCTTTGGTTTCCCCCTTGCACTCATTCTTATAGAGGTGGAAGGAAGGATCGGGAAGCGGTTTGTTGGAGATCGACGGGTTGAGGAAGATGCGATCAAACGAAGGGTGGAGGGTCCGACGGAGGCTTCCAAAGGGAGAGCAGGAACGAGAGAGAGAGAGATCGTGAAGGAGGAGAAAAACCGTTGCAGCATTTTTCATTTTTCAAAAAGAGGGTTGCTAAAAAAAATGGTTTTTCATAAAACAATTTTCAAAATGGGTTTTTAGCAAAACAAGCTTCAAAGAGTTTTAAACTACTTTTTTTTTGCATATTTTTCAATTTTTTTTAGATTTTTTGTTGTTTTTCTTGGTATTTTCTGATTTTTTTTTAAATGTTTTGGAAATAAAACTCTAAAATTTACGAGAAAACAAAGGATTTTTGACATATTTTTGTAAAAATTGAAAATATTTACAAAAGAAATGTTTTTCGAAAATTCAAGAAAATTCTTTAGAAAATGAGTTTTTGCCCCGAAATTTGAAGAGATATTCGAGTTTTTGACCTCGAACTGAGAAATACAAAGCAGTGGATCCAAACGGAAACCGGATGAGCCTTTCAAAAATTATTTTGATATTTTTGTAAAATTGGTTTTAAAAATTGGATAACGAGTCTCAAATTTAGATTCTGATATTGGATCCGGATCCGAAATTGAGTCAGATATAAAAAATTGATTTGATTTCAGTAATTTTGAGAAATAAACTAGAATTTTGAGCGAGAATGACTCAATTTACTCAGAAAATGGGGTCAGGGGCAAAAAGAGTTTTTTTATAAGATTTTGAAAATTTTGGGGTGTTCACAGATGCCCCTCTTTGCTACTAAGCCGGTTAAAAGCCGAGTTTAGTGGCAAAGAAAACACTCCAAATTTTGAAAAATGCCCCAGTCAGCAGATCTGAACTGGGTGTGGGAGAATTAGTCTTGAAAGACATGGTTTTTCAGGCCTGATACCTTATCCTGAATGGTTTTGGAGGAGACAAAATCCTTGAAAAATGGTATAATTGAATAACAGAAATGAGAAAATCGTGATGGGACTTTGGGTAAAGGTCCCAAAATGGTGAAAAATCAGAATTTTGATTAAGTCTTATTGGTGAGACAAGATCAACTTTTTGGAACGAGTCAGGTTTAGCCCTTAATCTGGATGGGACAAAGATATATCAAGATGAATTTCAAGCTCTACCCTCACCTGAATGGGAAAGGAATACATGAAGATCTTGATGGGACATTTCTGAGAAAAATGCCTCATGAGATGAAGCCCAAGCATGATCCTTTCCTGGATGGATATACAAAACATGGATTCTTTTGTGGGGGAAAACCATGATGGGACTGGGAAGATTGCCTCGTCGAAACGAGGCTCAGGTTTAACCCAAACCTGAATAGAAGGTACCTCATGGGGCGAGGTTCATGCTTAACCCTTAACCTAAAAGGGACGACACCTCGAGGAGCGAGGTTCAGACTTAACCCTTATCCTGAAAGGGGTGACCATATGGAATCCTCGAACGAAGAAACCATGATGGGACAGAAAGAAATACATCGCCAAAACGAGATTTAGGTTTAACCCTTGACCTGAATGGGGGGACCATACGGGATCCTTGAATGAAGAAACCGTGATGGGACTAGAATGGTTGTCTAGTCGAAATGGGATTCAGGTTTAACCCTAACCTGAATGAAAAAATACCTCGTGAAGCGAGGTTCAGGCTTAACCCTTAACCTGAAAAGGGCGACCATACGGAATCCTTGGATGAAGAAACCATGATGGGACCTTCAGAATTTGGATGAACAAATCCGGAAGGGGTTTTGCGAGAAGAGAAAAATGGGGTTCCCTAAAGCTTGAAAAAGGGATGATCTTGGGCGCCTCATTGCTGAGACTAAATCAGCTTTTAAAAACAGACAACCTCTCGCAGAAGGTTTGGGTGATACCTCAAGAAGCGAGGTAACAAGTTTAATCCTTAAGCTGAATGGATACAGAATCCTCAAAGAGCGGGAAAACTGTGATGGGACCTCTAGACTTCGCACAACAAGTCCAAGAGGGGTTTGCAGAAGGATGAAAATGGGGGTCCCTAAAGCTTGAAAAGGGGTTGATCTTGGGTGCCTGATTGCTGAGACTAAAAACAGCTTTTGACAATAACAAACCTTTTGCAGAAAGTTCAGGTTTAAACCTTATCCTGAGCGGCAACTGTCTATGGCGAGACAGTGGAGAGCACGGGGAAGTGTGCAGATCTGAGAGCGCTCAGATCAGACGGAAGGAAAGGACTTTCCAGTCCTAGCGAGGGATGATGTCAAGATACGTCAAAACGAACATCAAGTTCTTACTTCATGTTGGGATAACGAGAAAATATTGCCAATAAGATACCAAAAATTGTAGTTGATTCAGAATGATTGAATTATGCTCATATATGTGAAAATATCACCTCTTTCTACCTAGAGTATTACCTCCAGTTGGGCTAACTCCGTAGAATCAAGAATCAAATTCAAATTTGTTGTTGTTGAGTTTCTTCAAGGAAGATACCAATTTCCTTAATATGAAAAGAGAGGAAATATTCTTAGCTTCATAAAAGCAATTGAGTGAAAAGATATTGATAAAAGAATTTCACATAGATAAAGATGATTCCTGGCAATTTTTGGTAGTTTGATATCCTGGGGCTTTTTCCATGATGATCTTTTTGCACTCTTTTGAGTCATGGAGCTTTCTTGGGGTTTTGGGAGAAGCTTATTACATCATCCTTCATTTTGGAGATGTCCTGACTTTTCTCTCTTTTCGAGGAAGGGTACGTCACAAACTCCTTCATCTTGGAGATGCTTCGATCCTTCTTTGTCTCAGGAATTATATTGATGATATTGTTTCTTGGGTTGAAATCTATAGATGATAGCAAAAATCAAATATCTTTTGGGGTTTGTCGGGAAGTTCATCGCAGTCGCCTTCATCTTGGCGGTGATCTGAACGTTCCCTGGAAGAATCCTTCACAAACTTTTTCATCTCGGAGATGATCCAAATCTTCTTTGGCCCCGGAGGTCTAGCTCGCATATTCATCTTCATCTTGACGACAATTGAGAGATCCCTTTTGCGGATATTTGATTGCAGCTTGAATGACTGAGGAGATATAGATCGGGTAGATTCTTTTACTGCCCAAGATATTTCCACTGTTTTACTGTCAAAAGAATGATCTTTACGAATGTGTCGTAGCTATGATCAATATCAATTCACTTATGACTTTTCAACATCATTGAATTTTTTCTTTGTCGGTCATATCGAAGATTTTTCTTCATCCTCTTGGCTGATCAACAAAAAAAGCTTGAATTCAGTTCTTTAATTTACAAAAGTCTTGTTCTTTTGGAAATAATACTAAAGGTAGTTTGAGAAAATTCTTTATGTGATAAAAGCTTTGAGATCAACAATGACTTTTGATAGCAAATTGGCAAAATATTCTTGAAATCCTTGATGAATGTAATTGCTTGATATCGAATCGACAAGTCCGTGACAAAATTCTCCTCTTTTTTTCCCCAAAAGAGAGACTCAGGCTTAGCCCTTACCTGAATGGAAAGTTGGAAATACTCATCTCTTCCCCAAAGAGGAGGTGTTGGAAAAACGGAACTTTAAAAGAGAAATTAAGTTTTCGTCAAAACTCTCTATCTCTAGGCTTCTCTTATGGAAAGGCAACCAAAAAACGAAGTTGAGAAAGTATCACAGAGGAACGGGTCCATCACACTCTCCCTAGAAGAGGGTCCTCTATGAAGGGGTTGGCCAAAGATGAGAAAAAACGGGATCCACAAAAAGAAATGAGCTTCCATCGAAGCCCTCTCTGAAAAAAAAGGGTTCTTTTGTGTAAAGTTGGTTGTTGTTTTGCAAACTATTCGCGAAGAAAACAAGTCCCTTCAAACTCTCCCTAGAAAAGGGTTCTTGCGGACGAAAGATGGTGGCATGCGAAAGGAACGAGCTCCCTCGAACTCTCCCTAGAAGAGGGTCCTTCGCAAGAGAAAAATGATTGATTTTTTGATAAAATGGTAACCTGAAGGTTGAAATTGAGAATTTAGAGCCTTGAATTTGTGATGATTGGTTAGTACAAGGACTGAACCTGGAGGGCTAACTGATCAGTCAGCCAGACACTAGCACGAGCGCTAGATATACCAGTACGAGCACTGGATTTTGAAGATGTACCAGTACAAGCGCTGGGTTTCTTTGAAAACATACCAGTACAAGCACTGGATTTTGAAAAAAAGGTACAAGTACGAACACTGGATTTTGAAAATGCCCCAATACGAGCACTGGGTTTCTGAAAATGCACACCAATACGAGCGTTGGGTTTCAAAAATGCCCCAATACGAGAACTGGGTTTCTGAAAATGCACACCAGTACAAGCACTGAGTTTTGAAAAATGCATACCAGTACAAGCTGTAAAACCCGTGAAATTTATGAAATTCTAAATGAATAAAAGGGATCCGTTATGTGAAATATTAAGATTTTAAGTTAGGCAGTACAATTTTTATGACTTGTGGTTTCTAGAACGAAACCGATAACAAACTCTCACAAGTGGTTTTGGATCCGGATCTTGGCGAGATCCGATGATCCGACCCGGTTCACGAGTCCAAGTAAGGAAACCCGATTGTTTCGGGATGATAGCGTGAGATCCGAAACACGATTAAAGTAAGTGAGTGCAAGTTTAAAACCAACGGGTGAAAAATCCACTTGAAAATGGAAGAAATCCATCAACAAGGAAAAACGTCCCAATATGACAAAAAAAGAATATTTTCGCAAAAGTAAACAACAAGTGGTGAAGTGGAGTTATGGTAGGACACACAGTGTTGTAGAGTTGCAACCTCAATTCAAAACCACCTGTGCACAAATTATTTTTTTTTCACAAGAAAGTGATGATTTCTACCTTGGTGAAAAGGGTAAAAACGTGGGATTATATTAAGCCTAAATTTTTGGCTTTTCCATCCAGCTCTACCAAGGATTGAGGAGAATCCCATGTGACATGGAAGAGGGGTACCCATAAAGCAAATAGTGAGGGAAGTTAGAGGAAATCATGCCAAAGAGAGGAAGGGGCATTGTTGGAAATAGACATCACCCACCAAAAACGTGAGATTTGGGTGAAGATTTAATGCTTTGAAAATTTAGTAACTTCCCCCTAAATAGAGGAGTTAAATGAGAGATTTTTGGTAAGGAGTTACATTAGACGTATCTCTCTCTCTCTCTCTCTCACGGTGGTGGTCGACCTCCATAGTTGGTGGTAGAGTTTTCTATTATTGCACGACTGGACTTCCATTGGCAAACGTAGTGTGCTACTCCAACGAAGGAAGAAGCGTTGCTTCGTTCGCTTGACGCTCCAACAAAGAGGTAAGGAGCATTGTTATTTGTATGTAAGTGGTTGATGCCTTATTGCACATCTATGTTGCAATATCATGGAGTTTACGCGACAAGCACCACCTGTATATAGGTATGTTTAGGGCCTCGAGACCAAGGTGGCATGAGCGGAAACACCTACTCGCCAATAGGTTAATATGTAGTGGTTCAGCCAATGGTTCTCACCCTTGGCCAACGTTGGGGCACTGTAGTGTTCTTTGTAAGGGCATTTTGTTCCTATGTGTATGCCTGGTGATATGTAGTACTCATATCAAAACCTACAGTTCGAATCTAAGTAAGAAAATGCATATATTTTTGGTGTGGGTGTTAGCCATGACGGATTCAAGATCGAAACAAAAAAATAAAGTAGGCAAATGGCGTGGAACCTTAAGTATCTCGGATTATTATTCATGAAATTATTGTTAAGTTGTATTTTCTTGTTCAATACACCTTTCATACTTTGTAGATTGAATGGTTTTAATCAAGTCTGAAGTTATGTATACGTGATTGCTATTTCACATCATGGTAAAATAAAGATATATCATTCCTATTGGGTAATTCGATTGGATTCGATGTTTTTGAGTGTGGAATGCACTCATAATTATGGTTGAAAGATTCCATACATTCAGGATGAAAGGGGTGGCAAAACAGTTCATTTAGAATAATCAAAATGTTTGAAAAATAAAAAAAGATACACCCTTTTAAAAGTTACAGAAAAACGGCAAAATTAGTCGACTTGGACAATAGTTAGTCGACTGATAATATGTTCAGTCGACTGATAAAACCTTCAGTCGACTGCTGCAAAAATTTCCAGGAAACAGACATTCTGTTCAATCGACTGATAAAACCTTCAGTCGACTGATGCTAAATTTTTTCCAGAAAACAGACATTCTGATCAGTCGACTGATAAAACCTTCAGTCGACTGATGCTAAAATTTTTCCAGAAAATAGACATTCTGATCAGTCGACTGATAAAACCTTCAGTCGACTGATGCTAAATTTTTTCCAGAAAACAGACATTCTGATCAGTCGACTGATAAAACCTTCAATCGACAGATGCTAAAATTTTTCCAGAAAACAGACATTCTGATCAGTCGACTGATAAAACCTTCAGTCGACTGCTGCTAAATTTTCCAGAAAACAGACATTCTGATCAGTCGACTGATAAAACTTTCAGTCGACTGCTGCTAAATTTTCCAGAAAACAGACATTCTGTCCGGTCGACTGATAAATGTTTCGGTCGACTAATTTTTATAAAAATAAAAAATATCACGTTTTGCATAGAAGATTTGAAGCAAAAAGGTTGGTCGACCGGTGAGCCTATTGGTCGACTAATAAACATGAAAAATTGAGTAAAGAGTTTTCTAAAATGATTTTCGTGAAGGGTTCTTTTAGAAAAGTTTTTCTAAAGACTTTTTAGGTGAAATGCAATTGAAATATCTATGAAGGAAATAGTTTCGATGGTAAACTAAATATGTGATTCACATATGGACTTTAGGATTATGTCCAATACATGGAACACACATGATAAAGTTGGATAATGCCATGTTGCGGCATAACCAGTGGGGGTACGAAACGTACACTCGAGCTCATAAACAAAACTGAAAATGCCGAATGTTTAAGTACTCGACACAAAGTTGAACCATAATTATGAGAAATTGTGGTTGGTGCCTTTGAGGCATTCGATGGGTAATGTGCATATACTAAGATCAACCTGAGTATGAGTTGGGGTTTTGAAAATCCCATGTGGTGCAATGACTTGCACATAAGAATAAATAAATAAACAAATATGCACACATAACCTAAATGTGTGATTCTAGGTATACCTGAAAGATGGTATATGTTACTGGTTTGTGAGGGTTCTGGGTACATCTGAAAGAAGATGTATGTTACTGGATCCAAACAAGCAAGAATGAAAATTTATACACATATAAATTAAATATGTTGGATTCTGGGTATACCTGAAAATGGTATATGTTACTGGTTTCCCAGGGCTCTGGGTACACCTGAAAGATGGTGTATGTTACTGGACCCATGGTCTACCTTGGAGAGGGTAGGTGGTACAAGCTTCGTGGACATTCTTGTTCTTGTGAGAGCTAGGCGTCTCACCCGGTCCCCAGTCCACGAAGTTAGGGGACCAGGACTACCAGTATGTCCTAGGTGGTAGATCCAAGTCTTCTGCAGAAGTACAGGGTGCATCCTAATTTTTGTTCTATCCACTGGGGAGTTCTCTCTTGGTCACTGACCGTCCCCTTTGGATATCCGTACGGCTAGTCATACGGGTTATTAAATAATAGACCCCCGTATGGTCTCGGTCCGCTACGAGGTCTATGCCTGTGCGTACCCACAGGGTAAGAGTAAGATAAGCATTAAATAATTTAAGTTGACTAGAAACTTATCTCTGAAGAATTACATTCTGTTGAGTTGACTTTAGTAAAACATGTGGAATCTACAACTTGTACTAATGTGGATAAACATACCTCTAGTTCAGTCATCTTTTACATTGTATCATGAATTAGAAAGCATAATCATCTTCTTAGAATGTTATAAACTTCCATGCTAGTTATATCTGCAGTACTTGCACATATTTGTACACAGGTCACTGAGCACCACATATAAATATAATGTTTCTTACGCAGACAGGAGAGTCTGACCCTTCTGCTTTAAATGTTTTTCAGGTAGCAACTAATTGGAGCATCGGGGTGTCGTTTTGGATAATGCCAAGAGATCTCATTTATTCAGTATTTTATGTTTGAACTCTGATTAGTAGATTTACATTTCTGCTATGGGATGTAATTAATGACATTAATGTTTCAATTAATGAATGGTATGTTTAGTACTTCTCTGTTTTACCCTGTAATGCGCCCGACTTGTGTTTTTCGCACTTTCGCTATTTCAAAAAAAAAATTTACTCCAAAATTTTTACTATAAAAAGTTGGGGCGTTACAGCTTTGGTATCAGAGCAGGACTGAATAATTTAAGATCTTGGCTCTTTCAGCGACCGCGATGACTCTGTAAGTATGTAGAAACGTTATTTTTATAATGTAGAAACAAAAACCATATGAGTATGTATGAGTATTTCACGAAATTATGGCTAAGGTTATAATGAATTTTAAATTGCTCAAATAGATGGCTTGGGCAAACCGCTGCAACGATATTATGGAAACGCTACATAACCTGGCCGAAGTAGTAGGCCAGCAAGCTACGACAATGCAGCAGATGGGCGACAATCTACAACATGTGGCCCATGAGAAGAGTACAAACGGTGGGACTATGTCCTACAAGAAATTCATGGACATGGATCCTCCTGCTTTCTCCGGAAAGACGGATCCAGAAGCTGCTGAGAGTTGGATCCGGGAGATTGAACGTATCTTTCGTGTATTAGAGGTGCCCGAGGAGCGTCGGGTGGACTTTGGGACTTATCGTCTCAAGGATCATGCTGAAAAGTGGTGGGAAACCACCAGGGCGGTCAAGTTTCAGGATGGTCCTGTATCTTGGATGGAGTTCGTAGAGGTTTTTAACGCTGCCTACTTTCCGAAGCACGAGAGGGCAAAGAAGATGCAGGAGTTCTTGGACCTACAGCAGGGTGAGATGTCCCTTGCCGAGTACATCACTAGGTTCCATAGTTTGGAACGCTATTGTCCGAACGTGTACACATCGGACGAGGATCGGGCAATGAAGTTTGCTCGAGGCTTGAAGATGGGCCTGAGGAACCGTCTGTATACTCGAGGGCCAAAGAGCCTTAACGAAGCCATTCAGGTTGCGACTCTCCTTGACGATGACTAGAAGGAGGGGCAAAAGTCACAAAGGAACAGAACGGGGGTTCAGAAACCCGAGTTCAAGAAGAGGTTTGGTGGAAAACGTTTCAACCATCAAACCAAGAAACCAAGGCATGACGGAGGTACCCGACACATGCCAGGACAAAATCAAAGGTGTCAGAGGTGCAATCGCTTTCACCCCGGACAACAATGTCCCCGTGAGACAGGAGGATGTCTCTACTGTGGAAAGATGGGGCACTACATCAAGGAGTGTCGGAAGAAGCAGACCGATGATGCACGGCGCGACACTGGAGGACAATAGCCACAACAACACCGTGCACCACCACAGCCTCAGGCGGCTCCACAACGCGTAGCGGGACGTGTGTATGCTACTACAACTGACCAACTGGAGAAGGGAGACCTTGTGCAAGGTACCGTGCTTGTTTCGGGCCAAGCTGCCCTTGTCTTATTTGACTGTGGAGCTTCTTATTCCTTCATTTCTTTATATTTTGCAAAACAACTTAGAATCCCCACAGAATCATTGAATCAAGAACTAGTAGTGTATAACCCTATAGGATTCAATGAAGTTTGTGTGAACTATATGCCAGAAGTAGAAGTTATTTTAGGAGAACACAACTTGCCTGCCAACCTAATCATACTTGATATGACCGAATACGATGTCATACTGGGTATGGATTGGCTCTTTAAACACTATGCTAGAGTCCTTTATAGAGAAGGAAAAGTAATTCTGTCTCGACCAGATATGCCGGAAGTGAAATTTTGATTAGCAAAGCCTGGAATCAAGAAAAGGGTTATTTCGACCCTCAAGGCCCAAAAGTATCTCCGTTGGGGAGATCTGGCTTTCCTGGTTAGTATGATTGGAGGTGAAACAAAACTAACTCCGTTTGAGGATTTGGAGATTGTCCGCAATTTTGCCGATGTATTCCCAGAAGAACTTCCTGGACTTCCTCCTCAGCGGGAAGTCGAGTTTGGGATTGAACTAATGCCTGGTACAAAGCCAATATCAAAAGCACCTTATCGGATGGCACCAGCAGAGTTGAAACAACTGAAGAAACAGTTGCAAGAGCTGATGGAGCGTGGTTTTGTACGACCGAGTACGTCTCCATGGAGAGCACCGGTCCTGTTCGTGAAAAAGGACGGGTCTATGAGACTATGCATAGACTATAGAATGTTGAACCAAGCAACAGTGAAGAACAAATATCCTCTACCTCGTATCAAGGACCTATTTGATCAATTGAAAAGAGCAAAGGTCTTTTCTAAAATTGATTTGAGGTCAGGTTATCACCAGTTGAGAATAAAAGATGAAGATATCCCAAAGTCAGCATTTCGAACCAGATATGGGCATTTTGAGTTTGTGGTGATGCCATTTGGACTGATGAATGCTCCTGCGGCATTCATGGACCTGATGAATCGGGTATTCAGGCCATACTTAGATTCTTTTGTCATTATCTTCATTGATGACATACTGATATACTCAGAAAATGTGGAGGAACACAAAGAACATCTGAAAATCGTTTTAGAAACCCTCTGGACACATCAGTTATATGCCAAGTTCTCGAAATGCGAATTTTGGCTTGAAGAAGTCATGTTCCTTGGACACGTAGTCTTGAAGGATGGAGTTTCAGTAGATCCCGCCAAAGTTGAAGCTGTGATGAATTGGTCACAACCAAAGAATGTCAGCGAAATCCGAAGCTTCTTAGGATTAGCTGGCTACTATAGGCGATTCATCCAAGACTTCTCCCGAATCGCTATGCCACTGACCAAGCTTCTACGAAAAGGGGTAAAGTTTGAATGGAATGAGAAAAGTGAAGAAAGTTTTCAAACCCTTAAAACTAAGCTTACCACAGCTCCGGTGTTAGCCTTATCGTCTGGAAGCGGAGGATTCGTGGTGTACACGGACGCTTCTGGTACTGGATTGGGGTGTGTACTGATGCAACACGGCAAGGTCATTGCATATGCATCACGACAACTGAAGATTCATGAGAGGAACTACCCCACTCATGACCTAGAGTTGGCGGCCGTGGTTTTTGCTTTAAAGGTTTGGAGACATTATCTATATGGAGAGCAGTTCGAAGTCTTCACTGATCACAAGAGCTTGAAGTATCTATTTTCTCAGAAGGAACTTAATATGCGACAAAGAAGGTGGCTCGAGTTCATCAAGGACTACGAATTTACAATCTCGTACCATCCAGGGAAAGCAAATGTTGTTGCTGATGCCCTTAGTCGTAAGGCTGGGGGAAATCTTTCTAGCCTGGTAAATCTTGGATGGAAGATGATTTCTGAGTTCACAGAATGAATACCTTTCTTCGATGATCAAGGCGTACTTAGGCTGTCTAGCCTGACTGTACGATCAGAACTACGAGAGCGGATCATGATTAAGCAAAAAGAAGACTCGCAGTACGGGAAGATGGAGGCATTGGCGTTGCATGAAGACACTGCTTTCCAGCGCAAGGAGGATGGAAGTATATGGTTTAAGGATCGACTATGGGTACCGAGTGATCCAGAGACCAGAGAAGAGTTATTGGGAGAGGCACATAAGAGCAAGTATACCATTCACCCGGGCAGTACCAAGATGTTCAAAGATCTTCAATACTGGTACTGGTGGAATGGTATGAAGCGCGATGTTGCAAGGTAACCAATTCACGAGAAAAATTTATGTGTCCTAATTAGGTTTTTCTTTCTATGATATAAGATCAGAATTATGCTAATTTTTGCTATCATTCTAGATACGTCGCAAAGTGCTTGACATGTCAACAAATCAAAATCGAGCATCAAAAGCCAGGAGGAACGATGCAGCTGATGGAAATTCCTTAATGGAAATGGGAACATATCACGATGGATTTTGTGATGGGGTTACCGCGAACCCGAAAGAACCATGACTCTATTTGGGTAGTGGTTGATCGACTCACTAAGTCAGCACATTTCCTACCAATGAGGAAAAATCAATCACTTGAGAGCTTGACCAACCTGTATATCCAAGAAATAGTACGATTACATGGGGTGCCAATTTTCCGCAAAAGGTCATCTGTCTTAAAAGCCATTCAGTCTTAGCAATGAGACGTCCAAGATCAATCCCTTTTCAAGCTTTAGGGAACCCCCTTTCTTCCTTTTGCAAACCCCTCTCAGATTTATTGTGCAGAATTCGAAGGTCCCATCATGGTTTCTTCATTTGAGG